>NW_016807444.1:398692-411335 GCF_001698545.2 Rhinopithecus bieti | reverse complement strand
AAAAATAAAAATAAATAAAAATATTTAATACTCTTTTAGGAATAAGCAAAATGAAGTTTATCTTAGGAAGTAACAAACAAGAGGACATGATCTCAAAATAGTTCATTTTAAAATAACCACCTGAATGTGAGCTAATTTCAAACAATTTGCGCAAACTTGCAAAATACAAAATAAGCAGAAATATCATGTGAAAATTCAGAACCACAAAAAGAATAACATCGAATGAAGAATCCAATTTCTTTGAAAGTATGTCAAATTGTCTGTAAAGCCATGGGAATCATTATAAAAATCACAATCACAACTCTTATGCTTGATTAATACAAAAAGGTCAAGTGAATTGTTTCAATATGAGTTGTTTTGAAATGTTTTCATTAGGGAAAATGATAGGAAAGCAACCTTAATTTGAAAGTGCTAATATACAGAGTACATTTAGCAATTTATAACACATAATTTGTCTGAAAATAACTCAAGTATATAAAATAACCAAGTACAATTTTTATCTACATGGTGATGAGAAAAGATAGTTATTTCTCCTCATAAAATTATTCGGACTCATACAGTACTTTGAAAATGTGTTATGTTTTTAAAATCTTATTCTTTATTTATATTTATGAAAAGAATATTTTATAACAGAACTTGGTTTCTTGAAATGACATATTCATTATATTTCATGTTCATTGCCCGTATGTATCAATAGATATCAAAATATTCCAAAGACACACACAGATTTTTATACAGATTTTCTAAATCCAAAGATTAAAGGAAGAGAGATCTTCCCTGTTATTATTGATTAGTGAATATAATTTTAGGATTTCCAGTGAAAATTTTGGTTAAATTTAAGTATTTATTAAGAAAAAATAACAGATTTTAATAAAACATAATAGAAAATAAGAATTTTGGAATTATGTCTACCTAATTTCCAAAACCTTAGTAAATTAGAAAATGTTTAAAAATCTTTAGGAACAGTAATCCTTTTGTCATCATCTACATTATTTATTTGAATTTCATGAATTCACATTTCTTGTTTAACCTTCATGCCCAGTCATTAGTTTACTGCTTTGTCAACAAAGGCTCATTGAGTGTCTACGTTGTTCTGGGAACTGTTTGTGTTCTAGGGCTGTAGTAACAAAGTCCCTGCTCTCATTGACTAGTTTTCTAGTAAGGGGAGATGAAAAGTAAACAAACAAACATATAACAGGTCAGGCAATAGCAAGTGCTTTGAGGAAAATAAATCAGTTTTAGGGATATTAATGGATGAAGTTGCGTGCTCTTTTGGAAGAGTTAATAAGGATATGTCTCTCTGATAAGACAATCTTTGAGTACAGACCTGAATGAAATAACAGGCAAAACATGTAAGGAAGAAAGAGCAGGTGTAAAGGCCCTCAGGTGAGTATTTTACTCGCTAAAAATCAGCAAAACAGCAAGGAGACCTGCATGGTACAATAAAGTAGTAAAAAGAACAAAAACAGAATAAGTGCTTAGAAATCAGTTGCAAGATAAATTGGGGTCTCTTTACTTTACTTTATATTAGATTTTAAAATAAATTCAAACTTACAGAAAATGGCAAAATAAAACATGAAGAAAATAACCATCTAACCTCTACCCAGATTGACCTATTATCTACCTTTTACACCATTTGCTTTATTTGTCCTGGCCTCCTTACCTCCGTGTGTGTGTGTGTGAGAGAGAGTGTAACTGTGTCTGTGTGTATTTTCTCTAAGTCATTTGAGAATAAATTACAAACATTGCAGCTCTGTACCCCTATTCTTCAAGATGAATTTTCTTAGGGATATTTTCATACATTATCAGAGTACAGTTTTCAACTTCAATGGATTTAATATCAATACAATACTATCATCTATTTTTATTTCAATTTTGCAAATTGACACAATAATGCTCTTTTTTGCATTTTTTAAAAATCTCCAGTACAGGATCCAACAAAATTTGGGCTTTGCATTTAGCTGCCATGATATTTTAGCTTCCTTTAATCTGAAATATTTACATAGGCTTTCTAGTTTATGACATTGATATTTTTGAAGAACATAGTTCTCTTATTCCTTGCTCTTTTAAAATAATATAACATTTATTATTTGAGGTTTGTCTGTTGTTTCTCATGATTAGAGAGAAGTTATGAATTCTCAGCTGGAATGCCACACAGGTAATGTTTGGTCCTTATAAGTGTTCCGCATCTGAAGGCATATAGTGTACATAGATCCCTTAGTGGCAATGTTCCTTTTAATTACTTGAACGGGTCATATTTCCCCAGTATATAGTTACTTCCCCCTTTGCAATTAATAAACAGTCTGCTAAAAACCATTTTCAGGCCATGCAAATATCTCACTGCTCTTAAAATTCTCCTCCTAGATTTCCAGTCCACTGATAATTTTTGACTGATCCAATCTTGATTATGTATTACAGATTTATTACCACATCAACCAGCCAATATTTGGCTTTCTAGTATAAGCAAGAGAACTGCCTCTCTTCGTTGTTATTTATAAATGATCATTTTATATGTATAAGTTTTTGCATTAATTTTTTCAATTTTATTATTATTATTACTTTACTAGTTATCTTGGTACTTAATACATTTAATATTTTGGTGCGCAAGTTGCCATGGATTTAACCAACTGGATTCCCATTCAAACTCCTGTATGCTTGTGACTGTCTTAACTAAACTTCCTAGCATAACAAGACATTCCAGGATCTTATTCCTGGCCTGTCCTAGTTCTAGAATCAGCCATTTCTCCAAGGAGCCCTCGTTTCTTTCCCTAGAAAATGTTAAGAGAATAAATGTTCCTCACTAGTTGTGCTCATTTCTGTGAGGGTGCCTCTGTGGCTGGACTCTTTCATCAAATAGATCTGTGACTTTTGTAATCTTCACCTGCAGTTTGTAAGACTGCCTGTTTCCTACAACCTCACTAACAGAGTATTTTATTAAGCTTTCCAATTTTTTCAAACTGTTGAGTGAGAAATGGCATCTCAGTATAGCCAAATTTGTGTATCTGTTAGCGTGAGCAAAATGAAACATCTCATGTGTTTAAGGCTATTTTATATATTGAATTGTGTGTCTATGATTTTGCCCAATTTTGTAAAGAATTTGTAATCATTTTCCCCTCAAATGTAAGAAGTTATTTATAAATAAGAATATGAACACTTTATTTGTAATATATTTCAAACGTTTTTCCAGACTGTCATATCACTGGCTTATTACATATTTTCCTGTGAAAGCTTCCTGTTGTTATTATGTGGTCAAATGTATGCATATTTTATTGTAGCTGGATTTTTAGGCATATTTTGAAAGTTCTTCCTATACCCAGTATAGATGAATTTAATAATATTTTCCTTCAGTTATTATATAGCTTTACATTTTATATATCTTTGATCTACTTGGGGTTTATTCTGATGTATTGTCTGAAGAACAGAAAATGATTTTATGTTTTTCTAAATAGCTATCCATCTTCTCTAACACCATCTATTAAAAAGATCATATTTGTCCTAGTAATTTGAGATACCATTTTTATCAGGTATTGCTTCTTTCATATACTTGGGTGTATTTCTGAACATTTTTTGGTTACTTTTGTATAGGATTTCTCAGTGTTTATATCTTCTAACTGATGATCATTTGTGCCCTCGAATGCTATTGATTTTTTTGCATTTAGTGTTCTATTTGCTAATTTGCAGAACTCTTATTTTTGAATTAGGTTTATCATTGCTTCTCTAAAGTTTTCCAGGTAAACTGCTATGTCATTTGCAGATAGGTATAGTTTTTACTTCTCTTCTCTGTTGTCATATTTCTTCAGTTTCCTTTTCCTGATTGAATTGGCTGGTAACTCTACAATGATGTTAAATAGTGGCAAAAATGGTAGATAACCATACCTTGTTTCTGCCCCTAGTGGAAATTGCTCTTTCTCCTTTAATTTCCTCCTTTAAATAAGATATTGATTTTAGATCGATGTATTTATACAATATTACATTAAAGAAACATCCATCCATTCCTGTTTTCCAAGAGTTTTAAACTGAGTGTTGGGTTTTATCAAATCATCTTTGAGCATCTACTGAGATAAATATGTGACAAGATTTGGCTGCGTCCCCGCCCAAATCTCAACTTGAATTGTAGCACCCTTCAGCCTACTTGTATGTATAAGGTATATAGAAATAATAAATGGATTTTGTGTTTAGACTTGGATCCCATCCCCAAGATATCTCATTATTTATATGCAAATGTTTCAAAATCTGAAAAGAAATTGAAATATGAAGCATTTCTGGCCCCAAGCATTTTGGATAAAGGATACTCAACTTGTATTTCAGTAATACATGTCACATTAAATATAAATTTTTATGTAGATTTCCTTTATCAGACTGAGAATTTTTCCTTCCATTACTAGTTATCAACTTTTTTTCATTGTGAAAATATATTAATGCTTGTCAAATGTTTTCTGCATCCATTGAGTGCTCATATTTTCTGTTTATTTTTTCTTCAATGTAGCAAATTACAGATTGTCTTTTAAAACCTTACACCAACCTTCTATTCCTGGGATAAGCTCAATTGGTCATGGTATAGTATTCTTTTTCTTTTGTTTTGGTAACACTTTACTGATTTTAAAAAAATTATGAAAAAAATTAACCAAACAAAATAATAGCTTTGTACTGTGGGGTTTCAGATATTTTTAGATGTAAAATGTATTACAACAATAGTACAGGAAGAAATAATTTAATAGAAATAAAATAGTAGTTCACACATATTTCCCAGTTCTGTTGTCCTTAATTCCTTCAGTTACATCTGAGTTTACATTGAGTATTATTTTTCTGAGGCCTGAGGGACTTTCTTTAATATTCCCTATAGCTTTGTGCCTCATGTCAAAAAACAACAAAAAAAAATCACTTAGAGCTTACCTGAATATGCTTTATATCGTCCCCAATATTAATATATATCTATCTATATATTTAAAGTGCTAAAAGATAGGATGGCATCCTGGGAACTCAGACTGCTATACTGAAATATATATATATATTTTTTTCTACTTGAAATTCAACAATTGCTTGGTCTCTGAAAGTTTTATTGTGTTTTGTTCCTCAGTTGCCATTTATTGAGTGGCTTTGTGTACGATTTCCCTGCACATAAGAATCTTAGACTTTGACTAATTTCCCAGGGAAATCCCCATGCAAACACTCAAGACCCCCTTCTTGACTTCCTCCTCCCTTCCAGCATTTCCCTTCTTTTCAGTACGCTGTCCACAATTCCAGCTACATCTTCAAACCCATATTTCAGTCTAAAGCTTTGCAGGTCAAAAGGAGCCAGATACTCTGCATGGGCACCATCTCTATATGCCAACGAAAGCTTTGATAAAAGTGGGTATCACTTTGTATGATTTTCTTCCTTCAAGGATTATAATTTTACATACTTTGTCATTCAGTCCTGAAAACCTTGACTTATATTGTTTTTCCACTTCTTAATTGTTTCTGGTGGGAGAATATGTTTAGTACCATTTACCTTTTCATACTTCATTTTTTGAAGCTTGTTTAATTTTGAAATTCAAAAAAATGCATTTATTGTCACAACTGAGAAAATGCAATGAAATAAAATTACTAGAACTCTTGCCAACATCCCTCATACCTCACATCTTGTTCAAATTCACCGGTATCAGTGGTATAGAATGGAACGCTGCTTACTATATCTCAATGCCTATATGAAAATAAATACAATTAGATAAGGATTTGTCTTTTTGGTGTTTTAAAGATATAAGCTTAGTGTGTACATAACAGATAGATGGCTTTTTATCACTAATCAAGATGCAATATGCATTATTCTTAGACAACACTTACAGATCAATTTAATTGTATGATTGATAAATAATTCAATTATTTCTTATTTTTTTATTTTAGATTTTTGACATCACAAAACATATTCAGTAAACAACTTGTTCTTGTTGTTTTTCTCTGTGTGTTGGGTTCCTCTGTGTAAGACTGCTGGGTCAAAGGGTAAAATACCTTTTAATATACTTTCAAATTACATTTTGGAAGCAATTTTCTCCCAGCAACCATGCATAAGAATGCTAGTCTCCCTATCTTTTTGCCAAAAGATATTTGGAAGTTTAATGTATCTTTTTCCTACAAAACTTTTAAAAAAGGTATTCACAAAAGCCAATCTTGACTGATATAAAATAAAAGGTGATTTCAAGTACAGTGAATTTTTTTAAAAAAAGAAAAAGGTATAGAGTGCCCCAAAGATGAATGTGAACATTTGAAAGGTTACATAGATCAGCTTAATATATACTGAAACCACAAACATGTGTAATACAGAAGAGAAAAGTGGATATAAGATTTATCAAGGCTATATTTTTTTTGTTTTACATGTGCTTGCATTATCAAATTTAATGGAAATTTAATTGTAGTGTGAAATGGATTCATTGACATATTTACTTGAGAGTAAACAACTTTTAGAAAAGAAGATTTACAGTCACAGGTTAATAATCCAAAGTCTGTCTGAAATTTTTTTACCTTCAGTTGAATATCCATTTAGAAGATAATGATTTTTCCCAAGGTCACCCACAATTAATTTGAAGGCACTTCCAGTTTGATTAGCAATTTCACTGACATCATTAACAACAAATGGTCCACCAGCCTAAGAAAGGTTAAATCTACAAATCTATTAAATTCCAAGGACACTTTGAGTCTGTTTTATTAATTTTTTATCTTTCATTTTGTGTATTTTTCGTAAGACAAGAAAGTAGTAAGCCTCTTGAAGCCTATGTTGACCACTGCCTTGGCTTAACTTTGAAACTGATCAACCAAACCATGTCAGAATTTTGCCTCTCCCTCAAAGCTCAAGAGGGAGAACTTAAATTTTGTGGTCAACATTATAAGCAAAGAAAATTTGTCAGTAAGTAAAGATCAGTGAGCTTCTCCTATTTATCTTTAAAGCCATAAAAATGATATTTTATTACGAATATATGAGATTGTCCTCTGTATACGTGGCTCTCTATATGCTGATGGCATGTTTCTATGAAATATTTACAAGTATGCCTGTTTACACTATCATTGTTTAAATTCCTATTCATAGAATTTCCTTTTAGTTTCATATCATATTGATATCACTTTGTTATATATAGAATTCAACAATATTTCAAAACGATGGGTACTCAGAATCTTATTTTTAAAATACCTGAAACACCATATATTTAATCTACTCTGTGCTCTAGACTCAAGATATCTTTATATTTTTTGTTGAATAACATTTTATTGTTCTCTGTATTTGACACATTGATATATAAAAACAAACAAATAAGTGTGAGCATATCTTTATTCAATTATTCATTCTCCATAATATTTTAGGTATTCCTCTAAATTTTTCGAAGTCAAGTTGTTTCATATGGCTGAAAGAATAAAATGATGATATTTTAGATATTTGTAGAAAGTGCTACTGAATGTAAAAGTTTGAAGATAATGAAGGAAACAGACAATGAATCTTCCTAGAAATGTTTTCTTGATTGGAAGACAGATAACTCAGAAGACCAGAAGATATATACTTGTTATACACTTTATCCAGAATAGAAATTGTGATCCTTATAGATTCTTCATAATGTCTAATGCTGATGCCAGTATCGTACTCAAATATCCGAACATGCATTACAAGTTTACTAAGGTTTGGTCAAAAAGTTAGCATGAATGAACACAATAACCTATATATGCTCCCCAATTATACACACCACAATTATACTCTCTCTAAACACACATGGCAGACAGGTTTAAGCTTCACATGCACCTCGTAAATCTGTACAAATAAAAATTTAAAAACAGTAAAATAACCTAAAAGGAAAAGTAAATATACAAAGTGACATAGCAACAGATGAACAGAAAAGAATCCCCCAAGAATAGTAGGAAGTGGAAGCCTCACTTTTTTCTAGTTTCTACTGAAGTGGTAGCCTCTCCATGCTTTTCTAACTGCCTTTTTTACCCTATCAGTTAATGCTTTTTAACCATTTATCTTCACAGCATTTATTATTAACTTATGTACAGAGTTTAGATTTCCTTGTACGCTTGTGAGGGGAGGGATTTTTATTGTCACTGTACCTCCAACATCTATGTATCTCACAGTGCGTGCTGAATAAGATTAGTTTATAGAAGAATATATGACATCCATATTGTATAAAGAACTTCTACAAATGAATAAAAGAAAAACTAATTATTTTAAAATGAAGAAATGAGAATGGATACATGAAGGCAATTAATAACCTAGGGAACCTAAATGTCAAGTAAGTATAGAACTATAAGCAAAGAAAGTTTTCCTTTTGAAGGTATTTTTTTGAAATTTTAAAATCATTGTGATAGTTTTTTTTTAAAGTTGCTATATTGACTTCATAATTGTTTACTTAGACTTAATCTTCAGATTATACTCCAAGAAAATAATCATATTGAATCTAAACTGACTGAAGAGTTTATTCTCTGATCCAAAATTAAAGAGCTATATAGATTTCATTAATGACTTAAACATTTCAATTTGGACTAAAAAAAAAAACAAAAGAATAATAATTTCTGTGAAGTTTTTATTTGGCTATGGTTATCCTTTATGGCAAAGGTAACAGTGTTAAGAAGAGTTCAGTTTGAACTGCTGATTAAAGCCAAACATCAAGTAGGTGTGATATGTCCATCATTTCTGATTTTCTGCCAATAAAAGTACAAATTACACTGTGCTCCTGCTGGCATGTCACACAAATTTAGAGGCTTCTCTCTGATTTCTTATGCCCTGTCCACAACTGATTCATGCGTGACTTTGGGATGAATTACTTGAGAATAATTGATATTTGTGAAGTCTTTTGAGGGAAAGTGCACTTGAAATCCCACATTCTAGGAAAAGAGGTAGATTTTTAGATTCCATTTGCATTTCTAAAATCTGTCTTGGTTTTCATAACATTTTCTCAGCTAACATTTATGAAAAGCATTTTATAGATAAAATAATATTCAGGTCCTGTGTAAATCTATGGGATATATAGATGTGGTGAGAAATTGTTATAGTCACTTCCCAGGTTAGGTACATCTAACTGGATTTTCATTAGCACTTAATATAGCTTGAAGAAAAAACCATAATTCAGTATGTATCCAGTCTGTAGCCACATCCATGGCCAGAGTAAAGTAACTAAGAATTTATTTGAGCAATAAGAAGCCAAAAGAAATAACAAAGACAACTCTTGGAAGAGCTGAATTATTTGCAAATGAATTAAACTTGTACTTATTGTATATTTTCAATCAGTGAGTTTTCTTTTGCTACTGAAGAGATGTCAATATATACCTAATTCTTTATGTGAATATGGTTATTCTCACCACAACAGATTTTCTTATATTCACTTAAAATTATTAATCTATCATCTTTGATAACCAGTAATGAACCAATCTGCCCATAATGTGCTTTTCTGATTCATGCTATGAACAGAATAAATTCTGCATGTAGAATCTTTATCTTACTCCAGCAGCTCCATAAACTTTTAAACACTGGGTCTCCTTTGACCTAGTCTTATAATATACAAAGCTATAAATGCCTAGCTTTCTGAAGTAATAATGCTTCAATTTTTAGCCATTTATTAATATGAAGTAATTCCTACTTTACTTTTAGATATGTTTAGAAATTTGCCTAATACGTTTTATTTAGAAAGACAATATTTAAATCCTCTTTTTTTCATACCTGGCACTTTGTTGTGAGAACCTGAAAGTTAGAGATAGTCTACATCAAAATCTAATACATTAGACCTTCTCAATTACTTAGCATAGAGAAGTAGCATGTGAAATCTTCTCTTGAGGTGGCATATATTGCCATGACTATTCAGAGCTGATTTTAAGATCAAGTTATCCAGGTTTTGGTTCACTTAACTGAGAACTTTGCATGCTTTTATTATTTATTTTTTAATATATTTTTTGAGACCGAGTCTTCCTCTGTCATCCAGGCTGGAGTGCAGTGGCATGATCTCGGCTCACTGCAACCTCTGTCTCCTGGGTTCCAGTGGTTCTCCTGACTCAGCCTCCCCAGTAGCTGGGATTACAAGCACATGCCACGATGCCTGGCTATTTTGCTATTTTTGTGTTTTTAGCACAGATAGGGTTTCACCATGTTGACCAGGCTGGTCTCAAACTCTTGACCTCAAGTGATCCATTTTGTTAGGTGCTTTATATGCCTTGTCAATTTACATTTCACTAAGACCCTGTGAATTAGGCATTATGTTCCTTATTTTACAAACAAATTATTTAGTGACCTTCAGTGATTTTCCAAAGGCCAGATATGATCTTACTTCTCCCTGATACTTAAAACATTTAAATGGAAATTGAACTAGCCATTATATAGTTAGAAACTGAGGAAAGAAAGGAACCTCTACTACACATACTAAAATTACTAAAAGAGAAAATTATTCTCTATTCTGTATTTAAATACATTTCTCAATAAAAACTTATATATAATTTTGTGTCATTTTAAATTTGAGTATATTTGTTGTGATGCTTAAGTCAATTTCCAGTCGTTGTGAGGGACTTCTAGAAGCGGTTTAAGATGTAGAAAAATATGTATAATTTGACTCATATCATCAGGGTATATGAGTATTATGATATCTAGACTGGAAGGTGGTGGAACAGAGAGAACATGGACATGGGAGGCAGTGAAATGTGGACTTAAATTCAGGGTTTGCCCTTGACTGCTTGTGTAGTCTTGGTGAAGTTATTCAACCTTTCTAATATTCCTTTTTTTTTTTTTTTGAGAATGTGTCTTGCTCTGTTGCCTCTGACTAGAGTGCAGTGGTGCTCTAAGCTTACTAAGCCTCTACTGTCTCCTGGGTCCAAGTGATTCTCCTGCCACAGCCTCCCAAGTAGCTAGGATTACAGGCTCCTGCTATCATGCCCGGCTAATTTTGTATTTTTAGTAGGGCCAGGGTTTCACCATGTTGGCCAGACTGGTCTCGAACTCCTGACCTCAGTTGATCTGCCCACCTCGGTCTCCCAAAGTGCTGCGATTACAGGTCTGAGTCACTGCGCCCCACAGCCTTTCTAAGATTCAATTTTCTCCTATATAGAATAAAAGTAGAAAATTTTATTTAGGATGAATCTACTGATAATTTGATTAGAATATACAAAATATGCACATTTTTACTTGTGAAATTTGTCATTATTATTTGTTTTTCGTATTTAATGTTGTTTGAGGAATGAGAAATAGATTCTATGTGTATTCTATATTTACTTTGTGAAGAGAATTATTATTTTAATAAATTCAGAATCAATTCTGTAATCTAAATCTTCTAATTGAAGCAGTCTAAAATTGTGTAGCACAAATTATGATATTCAAATGTTCATACTCCATGAATCTGTGTAATTTCATTGAAGGCTTCAGGATCATGCTGAAATTTCTGGTTAAGGAAATCAGGTATAAAAATGAAATGGATATTTATAAAAGTCAGAGATAGGTTTTTTTGAAATGGTGACTATTGGTGAAAAGCAAAATATGATACTTCCAGTTGCTAAACCTAACCTTTAAAAATCCAAGAGTATAAAATAAGTATATAGTTTAAAATTAGAAAATACTGTGTATCATACACATACATACATACATACACACACATACACACACACCTTTTAGGAGAAGCAAAACTGGCTAGTTTGATATAAAGGGTCAATTGTTTTAAAAGGGTAAAAAAAAGAGAGAAAATACAGGCATTTTAAAGTTTGGGATTTTAAAAGTAAGTATAGAAAGATAAATAACATAATAAATAAATGTAACAATTATTAGCTAAACTAAGAATATTCCATACACAAACTCATTTTGGATAAAAATTGCATTTTCTTAAGCAGTAATTACCTTTACTTGACTCTTTGTTAATTTATTAAATAACTGAATACAATTAGAGAAAATTAAATTTTGTCAAGCATTTATATCCTTTGTGTTTTCTGCTTCATCAATAAGGAAGACATAATTGTGAAATACTGGAAATCTCATGTATTTCCTTTTGTCCCCACTCCAGCTAATGCTTTACTCAGAGCTCAGATGAATTTAGAGGCAATTTAGTAAGAATTATGTTACATTTATTTTTCAGACCAATTCATACTTTTAATATGGATTTTACATTAACACTGTGAGACTTCCTTGAATTCACAAGACTGGGCGAGGTGCTTTTCTTAAGTACGGCACTAGCAACACTCGTTATACTCATTGAACTTATAATAGATGAATTATTGAAATATCTTGCAGCTTACATATAATGGAATGACTCATACCTTTAAAATAGGTCATGTACCATAGTATAATTACTAAATTATTTATAAATGTCCCCCATTAGATTACAACCTTTTGGAGGCCAAAGACCGAAGGTATCTGTTACCACTGTATCATGAGTAAAAAGCACATTGCCTGCTTCAATGTAGGTGACACATTTTTATGAAAAGAGTACATAAAACAGTGTCACACATAATGAATTTCTACAAATCCTTTTCTATCTTTCTTCTTTTAAGAACATCAACCATTATAATGTGTCAACTCTAAGAAACAATGTTATTTTTCTTACAAAGAACCTACACAAGCTTTCATGGTAGGTTCTTATTCATGATCTTTTCTAACATTTTGTAAAGGAACACAGATTAAAATTCATCTTTTCTAAAAGATGTTTCAAATGGGTGT
>NW_016807444.1:393102-395118 GCF_001698545.2 Rhinopithecus bieti | reverse complement strand
TTTGGAAGCTTCCTCTCAGGGGTGTACTCCACCGTGTGAAGTGTGGGGTGTCGGTCTGCCCCTAGTGGGGGATGTCTCCCAGTTAGGCTACTCAGGGGTCATGGACCCATTTGAGCAGGCAGTCTGTCCCTTCTCAGATCTCAACCTCCGTGTTGGGAGATCCACTGCTCTCTTCAAAGCTGTCAGACAGAGTCGTTTGCGTCTGCAGAGGTTTCTGCTGCTTTGTTGTTGTTGTTGATTACCTGTGCCCTGTCCCCAGAGGCGGAGTCTAGAGAGACAGGCAGGGGTCCTTGAGCTGCTGTGAGCTCCACCCAGTTCGAGCTTCCCAGAGGCTTTGTTTACCTACTTAAGCCTCAGCAATGGCGGGCGCCCCTCCCCCAACCTCGCTGCTGCCTTGCAGTTAGGTCGCAGACCTCTGTGCTAGCAATGAGGGAGCCTCCGTGGGCGGGCATGGGACTCTCCCGGCCAGGTGTGGGATATAATCTCCTGGTGTGCCCGTTTGCTAAGACCCTTGGTACAGCGCAGTATTGGGGTGGGAGTTACCCGATTTTCCAGGTGTTGTGTGTCTCAGTTCCCCTGGCTAGGAAAAGGGATTCCCTTCCCCTTGCATTTCCCAGGTGATGGGATGCCTCGCCCTGCTTCAGCTCTGGCTGGTCGGGCTGCAGCAGCTGACCAGCACCGATTGTCTGGCACTCCCTAGTGAGATGAACCCAGTACCTCAGTTGAAAATGCAGAAATCATCTTTCTTCTGTGTGGCTCGCGCTGGGAGCTGGAGACTGGAGCTGTTCCTATTTGGCCATCTTGCTCCACCCATCCAAAAAAAGATTAATGAAATTTTTCTTCATATGTTTATGTTAATTTCCTTTCTTCATCTTTATTTATGTGATATACACTCCATAGTTTGTACTGACAAACTTCAAGATAACATTTCAAAGTTACCTGTGGGAAATGATCAAAATAAATAAAGATATCTTTTATATATGATAATATTATAATGTGGACAGAAAAGAAACATTTTGGGAATACATATGTATTATTATGGAGATAATTCTAACATTTATTAATTGGTTATTATGTACCAGATAATTCTCAAAAGACTTTTCCATAATTTATCTCACTTACTCTTTACATCCAATCTACGGAGTAGATGCTGTTTGTCTATATTGTATGGAAGAGGATACTGAAATGCACTGAGAAGAAACTTACCTTGGACCACATTGCCTGTAACTGGTCCAGCCTGAACCCAATTCCAGAAAGTCTGATTCTCTGGTCCAGGTTTCTGACCACCGTCTATCCCACATTGCTAAATAAAGTATACCATGTAATAAAGATTCGGAACTCTTCAACATTAATGGGGACCTAATATGCTGTAAGAAATACACACAAATTTCCTGTAAGGCTTCATTTATTAATTCAATTATATTATATTTGTTAAAATAATGTTTCCAAAGAAAAAGAAGTTTTAAAACTGTTAAAATGCAGTTATTGCTGGTGGGTATCACTGAATCTAATTCTGGAGACTTCGTAAAGCATTCTACCATCAGTTTCTAAAATTTCATCAGTATTGTGCAGAAATATACGCAGAGAGCTAATCATTGGCAATATGCCAAATCCCATTCTGAAATCAGACAAGGAAATGGTGTCATGTCATGAAGTATGTTGTTAAATATCAGGTGTCCTAATTATTTAAAAATCATTATATTATCTTTTAATTGTTTCCATACTTGTTTTCTTTTGTTGTTTATCTTTATCTTTGCCAGGATCCTCCCTGTACTGTAAGTTCAGTGAATATCAAGGATTTATCTTTCTTTTTACTTTCAAATCACCATATCAATTTGACACTGTCAATGTCTTCTTTATTTTTTTTTTTTATTTTTTGCTTTTTGAGACGGAGTCTCGCTCTGTCACCCGGGCTGGAGTGCAGTGGCCGGTTCTCAGCTCACTGCAAGCTCCGCCTCCCGGGTTTATGCCATTCTCCTGCCTCAGCCTCTGAGTAGCTGGGACTACAGGCGCCCG
>NW_016807444.1:382478-391300 GCF_001698545.2 Rhinopithecus bieti | reverse complement strand
AAAAAAAAAAAAAAAAAAAAAGATGATTATAACTGTCCACATCTAACCTGAAAAAGCATGGTGAGGAGCAAGTGTGAGTAAAGTCTATTTGTAAACTGAAATTCTAATGCAAAATAGTATATCATTAGTTATATTTTATGTTTTAGTATATCACTACTTTCCCAAATTAATGAAGTTGTTTCATCTGTGTTTCCTTACAGAAGGGAGGTTATAGAATAAATATAATAAAAATTACATTTTTTCTGTCTATTTTGATTACAATTATAGTCACAAGAGAGAAAAGATTGTTTTATTCTTTTGCTTCTGTCTGCACGTTCTATTAAGTCATGCATTGCTTAAGTATGTGAATATGTCCTGAGAAATTCACCATTAGGCTATTTCATCACTGTGAGAATATCATAGAGTATACATACACAAACCTAGATGGTATAGCCTACTACACACCTAGGCTGTATGATATAGCCTATTGCTCCTAGTCTACAAATCTGTATAGCATGTGATATGGTTTGGCTGTGTCCCCACCCAAATTTCATCTTGAATTCCCACATGTTGTAGGAGGGACCCAGTAGGAGGTAATTGAATCATGGGGATAAGTTTCTCCTGTGTTGTTCTCATGATAATGAATAAGTCTTATAAGATCTGATGGTATTAAAGGGAGGAGTTCCCAGCCAGCCACTGTGGCTCATGCCTGTAATCCCAACACTTTGGATGGCTGAGGCAGGTGGATCACCCGAGGTCAGAAGTTAGAGACTAGCCTGGCCAACATAGTGAAACGCTGTCCCTACTAAAATACAAAAATTAGTCAGGCGTAATGGCAGGTGCCTGTAATCCTAGCTACTCAGGAGGCTGAGGCATGAGAATCTCTTGAACTCAAGAGGCGGAGGTTGCAGTGAGCTGAAATCATACCACTGCACTCCAGCCTGGGCAACAGAGTGAGACTTTATCTCAAAAATAAAAGGAGTTCCCCTGCACAAGCTCTTTCTCTCTTTGCCTGCTGCTATCCATGTAAGACATGACTTGTTCTTCCTTGCCTTCTGCCATGAATGTGAGGCTTCTCCAGCCATGTGGAACTGTGTACGTCCAATGAAATGTCTTTTTTTTTTTTTTTTTTTTGTAATTTGCCCAGTCTTGGGTATAACTTTATTAGCAGTGTGAAAATGGACTAATACAGCATGTTATCATACTGAATATTGCAGATGATGGTAACAGAATAGTAAGTACATATACATCTAAACATAGAAAAGGTATAGTAAAAATACTGTATAAAATATTTTTAAAAATGGTATACCTGTATAGGGTACTTACCATGAATGGAGCTTGTAGGACTGAAAGTTCCTCTGGCTGAGTCAATGAATGAGTGTGAGTGAATGTGAAAACCTAGTCCATTACTCTATACTACTGAGAATTTTAAAATCCTGTACATTTAGACTTACTAAATTTATTTAAAAATTGTTCTTACTTCAATAACTTTTTTACTTTATAAGCTTAATTTGTAAAACTTTTTGTTTTGTGATAAAGAATGTTTCTATGATTTTAAATAGAAAACATATCTACCTTATTTTGTTAAAAAATGAGCAGTGCCTGGAGTAAGAGCCCAAAAGCCTAAATCACATTTGTGATATGTGAGTTCTGTGATATAGTGAAATACCATGAAACTCTCTGGCTCTTCCTTAGCTTGTGAAATGTGTCAGTGAAGTCTATTTATCTAGGGCATTAGTTTCCTGTAATAAAATAGGACATTTTAAGAAAATCTGGAAAAGCTTGGGGCAGAGTTAAAAATTTTGGAAAGGAGATTTCCAGGGAAAAACATAAATCTAAGATATCTACCTCTTCATGATGAAATTGGCAGAGCATTTGGGAAAAAAATATTAAGACAGAAAATTATTCAAGTGAAAAATGAGGTGATTAATAAGCATGAGTATGGGAGGAAATATATGTTTACTCCACAGAGGAAATATGTATATTCATTCACAAGTTGAATCTCCAGTGAAGGAGCCAATTCATAAATACCCATCATTGATTTAACTAAAAATAGATGCATACTTATGAAAAGAGGACAGGGGAGGAGGAGATAGTACATTGTTAAAGAGTGAAACTCTCACCTATATAAGAAAAATTTAATAGTACATGTTGAAAGTAGATAAAACAAGGAAGATGAGTCTGTACACATTATTTACAAATGTTTAGTTTAACTACCATTGGAATAAAAAGTCAAAAAATGTTAAAAGATTTTGTCTTGATGGAACTGGACTGATAAATAGCATGAGGAAGTAGAAAGGTTTGAATTTAAGAACTAAATTTTCACTATAAACACTTCAGTGGTATTTGATATTTCAATTATATGTTTAATTATATTGGAAAAAAATTCACATAAATACAGAACATTTGACCAGGTGCAGTGACTCACACCTATAATTCCAGCACTTTGGAAGGCAGAAGCCGAAAGATCACTTGAGCCCAGGAATTCGAAACCAGCCTGGACAACAAAGTGGGTCTCCATCTCCTAAAAAAAAAAAAAGAAAGAAAGAAAAGAAAGAAAGAAAGAAAGAAAAAAAAAAAAATTAGAAGGTCATGATGGCACATGCCTGTAGTCCCAGCTACTTGGGAGGCTCAGGCAAAAGGGTCATTTGAACCCAAAAGGTCCATGGTGGAGGCTGCAGTGAGCCATGATAGTACCACTGAACTCCAGCCCAGGAAATAGAGCAGAGACTCTGTCTCAGGAAATAAGTAAATAAATAAAATAGAGAGATCATTATAAAAACACATTTAAAAAATTTTTTTAAATGACAAATATTGGCACATATTTATGGGCTACATAGTGATGTATCAATACATATAATGTATAGTGATCAAGTCAGGTCTTTAGCATATATATCATTTCAAACATTTATCATTTTGGGGGGATGATAATGTTCAATATCCTCCTTCTAACTATTTACTAGAAACTCTATACTGTATTATTGTTAAGTACAGTCATCCTACAGTAGTACATAACTCTAGAACTTATTTTTCAATTCAGTTGAAAAATATAGGTTTCTCCGTAAATTGGATCAGCAGTGAAAACTTATTCTTCTGTAATTCCATAAATTGTCAAATACTAGTCTTGTTCTAACAAAGTGCCAAATGCTTAGACAATTGCTCAGGTGAAAAATGTATTGATTTCAAATTTGTTTCAAGCGTACTTTCTCCTTTCAGCTTCATTGCAGAGCTATATATTCAAATCTATACTACATGTTAGTATAAAGTCTATACCTATAGATAAGTTGCTATCTTACATTGCGTCCAAGTTGAATACAGCTAGAGTTGGCAGTTTGAACCAAAGAAATTCATCTAATTCAGTCTTTATATAGAAGTGCACCTGAACTACATAAGGTTCTAAGAATGATGGAAAAACTAGGCAAACTTGACATAAGTGCTTACCAAGTGCTTTGAGAATACAGATATTACTTTTTGGAAATTTTTCAGAATAAAAGGAAATATCAAAGAAAGGCTTTAGAACAATCATACGTCAATGGCATTTTCAAGATGGTGGCATCTCCACAGATACTTCAGAGGAATATCATCTAGTCTTTTTTCAGAGTGCCCTCTGGAGGCCTAACCAAGTAATTGTAGTTCCTTCTGACTTGCAAGTAAACAAAGACTATAGAACCTCATTTAGTTTTTAAAAGAGGCTCTTTACTCACTGGCAGCAGCAGCCAGGCAACAATAATTTGCAAACCCTACCCTTTATTAAAATTCATTGTTGCTTTCAGAGTTAGAGAACTATAATTTGAGATATCCAAGCAAGACTGAGAAGAAATAACATTTTATATAATCACTTTCAAGAGCTGCTATACAATTAAACACATGTGCAATTAATTTTAAGCAAAAACAGCAGCCATTATGCAGTGAAAGTTGCTTTATACTAGCCCTGTTTTACAGCAATAGAATGAATATGAAGTCAAGTGTTACGATTTGGCATGATTCCAGTAAATTTACAATTTTGTGAAAGCGCCATCAATAGAGCATTGTTTTTGCTTTACTTTACTTCTCTACAGCTTTGTGGCTCTGTTTTAGTAACAAAACGTGGCATACTAGCTGTGGCAGTTTGGGTTATAGCTATAGGATGTATAATACCAAAACATCTATGTTGAAATTTCTTTTATAAAATAAAACAATCCTATTCATCTGAAGAGAAAATAAATGAAAATTGCATATTTGATTTTCCATAAATATACAATTATTAAATGCATTCATAAATTGAATGAATTATGCAATACTCTGATTTACATGGAATAAATTAGAAATAAACGTCCTGCTCTAAAGGTTTTTTTAAAATCAACATACAATTTTATTTCAAAAGTTACATGCTGTCTCTTTGCACAATGCTCAGGTTGTAATAATAGCCAAAGTTGAAAAGCAGGGCTACCTTTAAAACATTGTCATATCACGTAATTATTTAAAATTCAAGTTTCATTGTTTTAGATTAATGAATAATGCACAAGTTTTGTATTTTATGATGTATTTCCTGATAATGTATAGTATCCTTATCAAAACAAAAATCAAACTAATAAACAACTGTCAAATAATTTATTATTTAACTCAAGTTTTAATGTTGATTTTTGTCATTCTGACTCACATAAGGAGTGGAAAAGACTGGTGGAGTAGAGGTTCAATCATAATTTTGAAATGTGTTATTACTAATTTCAATTAACCTTTGACAGTAAGCCACTTGAGGATTTTGAACTTTTATAATATATGAGAACATCTATTATAAAATACAGGAAACTATACTCTCAATGAACTTCACTGCTTTGTTGAAATGATGCTAGCAGTGGTTCAGAAAATAAATATCTACAAAACACAGCTTTGAAATGAGGAATTATTTTTAGCATTTTAGAATCCTTTTAGCAGAGTTATGACCATAGGAAAAGATTTTAATCCATGGGTAAACCTATGCAATGAGATCTAGTTTAAAATAATACAAGGAGATCTTTCACATGAAGTTTTCTCTGCAAATAGTCTGGAGAGGTCCTTTCAACCGGATCTTGCTTCCTGGTGAGTTTTCTACTTCAACTTAATTAATTAATTCAACTAGCACTTATTTAGCACTTTCTAGACACCACAGATTGCACAATACACTAGGAGCAATTAATGAACATAATAGTTGTAATCTCTACACAGAAGAGATTTTTGTTCTTCATAAATAATAAAGAAACATATGTCATGTTCAGTAATTATTTTGCATAAATGCTATTAAAAACTGGAGATTAAAAAAAATAAAAGGCTGTTTGAGGCAGTGACATTTAAGATAAAACTGGAAGAAGGGAGCAAGTGTAGAAATAGATTTGCTTCATCTTCATTTTGTTATGAAGCAAATATATTTCTACACTTAACTGCCTTCTTCCAGCTGGTTCTGCACATGTAACCCAGAACTTAAAGTATAATAAAATAATAAATAAATAAATAAATAAATAAATAAAAGAAATAGACTTGCTTTGTTTCAAGGAACTGAAAAGAGGCCTCTTCAGCTGTAGTATAGTGTGCACTAAACCAGGACACTTAGACATTTTCGTCCATGGATGGTATTATAAACAAAATGAGAGTCGAGTGAAACATTTAAACTGGGAGTTACATGTTATGATTTACCTTTTAAGACTGTCACTCTTGCTGTGTAGTCTAATGGATTACAAGGAGGCAAAAATGGAAATAGGTATTCCAAGTAGGGGCATATTGCAGCATCTTAGTGAGAGACTTGGTGAGTTTGAAATAAGGTGGTAGCAATGGAGATTGAAAGAAGGGCGCAAATGTGCAATATAGTTTGGGGGTAGATATGGTATAATCCACAGATGAATCAGAAAAAAAAAAAAGAATAAGGGGAGTCACAGAAATAAGGACAATTCTCAACTTTCTCGTTTCAACAATTGGTAAAGTGCTGCTATTTACTAAAGACGGCAAAAGCTGGGAAGAAAAGCATGAAGCCCATTTTGGACATGTGAAATTTGAGATTCCCATGAGGCATCTAAATGGAGATGTTAAACAGGCATTTGGGTATATAAATCTGAAGCACAGATGAGATTTGGGCTGGAGATAATTGTGAGAGTTGTCAGCATAGAATCAAACACTATTCTCATTACTCACGTTAATAATTAAGGCCATCCACCTGGAAGAGCAGCTCCAGCAATGGGAAGCAGTATCTTTAGCTCCAGATACTTCTGTCCTTTTTCCTAATCTCTAATAAGTAATTTTTTAATGTATTCCATTTCCCAAGAACTTTAGAAGGCTATGGAAATTATGATTTCCATAGTGATGAGATGCAGGATAGTGTGATGGGAAAAAATCATTCACCTCACATAAAAATATACATCCATCATTAATTAATGTTGTGGCTTTGAGCAGGCTGCTCAGTGTCTTTGGGCTTCTATTTTCCCATCCTCCATGAAAATGGGCAGCTAAAAATGCCATTTCAACCTATTGAGTAGATGTGTTCATATCTTGTGTCAGGACAATCTCGCCTAAAATGTATTAGTTAAAAAAAAACGGCATTTTAAACTTAAGGTGTTATTAAATAGAGCTTATAATATTATCCCTCCCAGATCATATTGTATACTAGAAGCCATCTTATTTAAAAATAGTCATGGCAATCTAAAAATGCGGACAGATCAACAATAATCCATTTGGTACCAGTTATTCTCAATGATGAATAAAGACTGTTAACCAAAATATTTTGTCTGTTAACCACACCACTCTGATAATAATTTTTGCTTAAGAATTTGAAAATTAAGTTTTACACAGACTTGCACACAATTGTTGCCCTTGAGAATTGTCTAAAATATTAACTTATTTATGAGTTCCAGTCTTTTAGTCATTGGCATTTTGTTAAGAAGCTATTCAGATAAAGAAAATACAAATGAACTGTCTTCAAGATGCTGTTGTTTTCAGTTGCAAATATATACTATATATATTTGAAATTATATATACTTAAATATATGTTTAATTTTAAATGTATATACTTTAAGCTAATACCATCATGAAAGTACAATTTATTTCCAATTAGCATAATGAGAGTGATAATTAACACTCAACATCTATTGGAAATTGAAATTAGAGAGCAATAATTTATTTCAAACAGGAAATTAAATATTTGATTTGTCTCCTTAAGTAATTTCAGATTACAATATCTCTAACGTTGGCTCTGTTTAATTATTGTGGGGATTTTGATAATCCTGCACATTTTCCAAATGAAAACAAGGTATTAATTATATTAAATGGAGAACAGGAAAATGGGCTGCAGTTTCCGAAATGGTCAGTAGAGAGCTTCAGTAAGGCTACTATTGCTAACACTTCCTCTACTTCTTTAAGGGAGTAATGATTAAGTTATATTAATGTCTAACATTGCAAAATAAATGATCATTCCGTCTGTCCAAAAAAATTTTAATACTAAGTTAAAATGTAATTATGGACTTCTTTTAAGAAAACAAAACAAAAACAAACACAACCCTTCTGAGTTAGCGTATGAAGTGAAAGGAAACGAAAGGATATTTTAAAATGGTGGTTAGTGACTTTCTTTGTCAATTTAGTATGTGTATGTTCATCAGCTCCAAAAATTGGAGCTAATAAATAGCTACAAGTTAATAAATAGCAAAGCAAGAATATGAATCAATTTTGATCTCAACTCCAATTCCACACCGGTAATACATCACATGTATAGTATGTATATACAATATATATATTAAATTTAGTAAGATAATGGCATATATACAGAGTGATTATGATATTAAGTAATCCATATGTGGTTATCTCCAGTTTACACATACAAAAACTGGAGCTGATGAATATGAAGGATCTTGCTGAAGGTCACCCAAGCTAATAAAAAGCAAAGCTAGAATAGGAATCAATTTTGGTATCAACATGAATTCCACAAGGGTAACCACTGTACAATAACTTGAAGTTTGTATTAATCTTTTTAGATGTATTACAGAAATAAAGACGTATTCATGTACTGATTATTCCAATATTAATTGGTTTATTTTTACTATTTTATATGTTTATAAAGATTATATATGCTTACCAAATATAGTTAGTTATATGACACCAATGCTGAGTCCACTTATGGTAAGCATTTTGTTCAGTAAATAGAATTTTACATAAAAAACATTCTCTCCATTTAGTTCTGTCCACCTAGAACAATATAGTGCTATCTAATAAACAGATAATTAAAGACATTGTTGAATATATAAATTATTTCAAACTATTAAGATTATGTCATAAAATAGTTATATGATGTTTACAATTGTTATTGATAGAAAAATGATGTATAAAATATTCTGTTATGTGATCTTTTAAAATATGTATTTTCTATAGAAAAGCTTGGAGATAAGCACATCCTGCTTATTATCTCTGCATGGCATAATAATGTCTGCTTGTTTGTAATTTATTATAATTTGAAGATTTTCTACAGTAAGTATACATTACTTTGATAAGTAGACCCAACAGCATTACAGTAATAATAATACATACATATAAGATTTGGCACCATATAATAACCAGGCTAACTTTTTAACATTGCTTACTTCTTCACAGATGCTTATCCCCTGCATGCATCGATTCCATCCCCATAGGACCACTGTCTAATACAGAACTGTTTTGGATTATTTCTGGAGTATTTGCATAACATAATGAAATGTCTTGGTGGTGTGGCCCAAGTCTAAACACGAAATTTATGTTTTTTATATGTACATTATATATATATATATATATATATATATATATATATATATAGCCTGAAGACAATTCTATACAGTACTTTCAATTATTTTGTACGTGAAACAAAGTTTTGACTG
>NW_016807444.1:338379-380338 GCF_001698545.2 Rhinopithecus bieti | reverse complement strand
TATATATATATATATATATATATATAGCCTGAAGACAATTCTATACAGTACTTTCAATTATTTTGTACGTGAAACAAAGTTTTGACTGTGACACATCACATGAGGTCAGACATGGAATTTTCCACTTGTAGCATCTTGTCTACACTCACAGTGTCCTGGGTTTTGAAGAATGTTTGAATTTCAGGTTTTGAGATTAGTAATGCTCAGCCTATATATGAGGCAGATATTATTATCACTCTATTTAATCAGTGAATGTTTATTGAGCACTTTTTATGTCATATACTCTGGGCTAAAATACAATAATGAACAAAGTAGACACAGACCATGCTTTAATAAAACAAGTAAGAAAATTGTTCCACAGAGGGGTTAAGTACTTACCTGAGGTTGCACAAACAGAACGTCAGGGCTTGAGATCCTTTTAAAATCACTTTACTACAAGTTTTAAAAACACGCTTAGACAAACAAGTAGAGTAAGAAATTGTTATATGAGAAAAGTGAATTTAAATCATAGGTGTCATTAATGCCAGGAAGATTTCAGTCTTTGGTCAATGGGAAATAAAACACCATGATAAATTCCTAAGTGTGAAAGTGACTTTAATTGACTGATACAAAATAATTAGTTTACCACTTGTTCAAGACTTTTTTTTCTCTAGTTGAAGAAGTCTCCTTCTGTCATCTCTAGTCTTCTCCTGTTCTTTGTTCCAATTCAGCCTTGATTTTCTTTTCATAACTACATTTAAAAAATAACATCCTCGTCATGCTCTTTAACTTTTGTGAAAATGTTTCATGTGCTCCTCTGACTGTGGGCTAAAATCTAAGGTAATCAACAATGTTTACAAGATGCTTTACAATCCGGCCCCAAAATGTCTTTAAAACTTTGTGTCCATTTGTCCATTAGAAGGGCAGTATCTTCTAAAGTCTGTTCACCCCAATCTGCCCACCTTTCCCAAATAAGTCTTGTGTATTCATATCTCTGGCTTTGCAAAATGTCCCTTCTTCTGAATAGTCTTTCATTCCATCTTCACCAAGTGAGCTTTTATGATAATTAAAGAGCCAAATCAAATATATTTTTTCAGAGTTTTCCAGTAGAATGACTTTTTTTTCTTTTTCTTGTGGCCCCATGACTCTATAAAAATAAAAAAATAAGAGGAGTCCAAAAAACATTTGCAGACAAGTAGCGAATAACTCAAGAGAGAAAAGACAAAAGGAAACTATCGTGAAAGAGAATAATCAGATAAGTATCTCATGGAGTGAGAAAGGGACTGAAGTTTCCCCCAATATTTATTAGAGAATGACATTTCCTAATAAATTAACTGAAAGTATTTGGCAAGGATGACACCTTTCCTCATGACATAAGTTGTCCTCTATTATCTGTATGAGAAGGATGTATAACTTATCCTCTGAGAGGAAGTGAAGGCAAAGAGGTGGATATGGATTTGTTCTAAAACCCTTAACATTGAGCACTATATATGTGTGTGTGTGTGTGTGTGTGTGTGTGTATATATATATATGATGTGAATACTAAATATATATATTCAAGTGAAAGTTAAATAGATAGAGATGTAGTTATAGATCGGAACAGTAGTTAAGTATCTATATATTTATTTAACTTTTACTCACTGTTAGGTTCTTTCTCACCATGATGGTGAGAAATGCAGTCTAATGTACATTAGAGAACCCTCCTCTTTCATTTATCCAGAATCCCCAAAATTAGGGTTGCCAGATTTAGCAAATAAAAATACAGAATATTCCTGCAATATTTGAGATATACCTATATTAAATATTTACTTATCTGAAATTCACATTTAACTGGACTTGTATTTTCTCTGGCATTCCTACTCAATAAAGAAAATCATAATCATCACAGAGATGATTATATTTCCTACCCTTCCAATTCCATTTGAAGGCTCAGTTTCAAAACACCTTTATTTCTGACTTGTAATACCAAGGATTCTAGATCTCAGCTCTTTCAATAGTCTGCTTCTGTTCCAGAGATTTCAACATCACATGTATTTCCCGAAATACAAAGGTCATTAACAAGCACCTGAAGCTTGAAAAAAAAAAAAAAAAAAGAGCTTGGAATAGGGTAATGGGCAGTGTCATGGGAAATTGTTTTCAGTATTGAGTGATTTTATAAGAAAGAAAGGAAAAAAGTAGTTCAGTAACTTGCTTTTGCAGATATAATACAAATGACAATATAAGGACAACCATTAAATGTCTTTGATCTCTTCATGTCAGTGAAGTAGAGGCACAATGAATGACCTGTAATTAAGTGTGGGGACTAGAACAGTGTAAGAGAAGTAGGTGGAAGAGATCAGGGGCAACTGAAGATGGAGGAAGGTTCTGTAACCTATGCCAACACTTTAATGAAATATGTAGCATTTAAATAAATAAATACTTAAATTTTTATTTATATTATATATTGTTCTTTAATTATTTAAAGAACTAACAGTGCCAAGGACTTATATAAAATATATAAAAATTATCTTTCTTGGTCCGTTATTAAACATGTGAAAGTACTTTTTATAAGCGTATGTATAGCCCCGTGTGGAAAGATTAAACAGGGTGTAAAATTATGGAGCCTATTAAAGTTTACTGCATCAATATTAGACTACTAGTTTGGCTTTTTTTTTTTTTTTTTGAAAGATTTAAAAACAACTTTACTTTTAGGCAATTTTGTTTCATAGCAAAATTGAGCAGAAAATACAGAAAGATTTCATCTCCTTCCCCCACTCACATGTTCCCCCAGGATTAGCATCCTAAGTCAGAATGATACATTTGTTGCTATGGACAAATTTACATTGACAAATCATTATCATTCAAAGCCTATAGTTTATCTTAGAGTTTACTCTTGGTTTTGTATATTCTCCGGCTTTTGACAAATATACAATATATATCTACCATCATAGTTTCATATAAAATAGGTTTTACTGCTCTAAAAATCCTCTGTGCTCTAGTTATTCATTGCTTTCTCCTCTCTTTTTTAACTTCACTTACTTGTTTGTTGAGTACACTCTATATGTTATATTAACAATTGGAACAAATCAATTGATCAATCATTTCAGAAATACATAGTATTACTGACAACTACATTTAGTTACATATTATAGCAATGCATCTTGTATATTTCACTATGTAGTTTTGTCCATAATTATAGAGTAATTAAGTTTTTAGTATAATAGCTCAAAGGCAGCATGGCAGTGTCCCTTACTGTTTCACCACGTTAAACACCTGCAGATGTGAACGTGTTTAAAATAATGTTATATTTTGGTATAGATTTTTCCCCCAAAGACAATTGGTTCGTGATTCCATAAAGTTTTGTATTTTTTTCCACTTATGGAAATTAAGACCTTCAATTCCACAATGTTCATGTTGCTCTATATTGTTTAGTCACATAAGATGAAACTCTGTGTACACTGAAGTTAATTTAAATCAGAATGAGTCTTATTTGCAGGCATATCCAATACATTTGCTAAATAATAACTCCAAATCTTCTAAAATATCATCTGTGTGTACTTTTATAATTATTTCATACTTATTCATAAACAAGATTGCATATGTCACAAGAAATATGTCACAAGAAATAATTCTTATAGATTGAAGAAGGGTTTTAAAGTCGGTAACCTGCTGCACAATATACTTAATGTGATGTCCACATCATAGTTCATTTATACAATTTCCAATGAATGTGTAAGTGGTAGATATGGAATTTTGTGTTTAGATAAAAGAGGAAACTCATGGTCTATTACCCTCTCCTGAAACCCATCTCAAACATTAAATTCTTTTTAAATGGCACAAATGCATAAGAATACAGATAATGGGAGAGAATTAAAATCAAATAAACAATACTTTGGAAGCTGGTAATCAGATGAAGCAGTAGTAACAGACATAGAAGTCACTGGAAGGTTGAATCTTAAGTCACTAGTAGGAAAATCTAAGAAGCAATCCAATTTATATCTCAGAATTCCCGAAAGTCTAATGAATTGGTGGCATTAAGAACCTCTAAAAGAGGCAGTAAAAGTCATGCTTAAAGCAGGAAGATTGCTTCAAAATTCAATTAAGAAGCAATAAGAGGACCAAAAACATGCAGCTAGGCAACTTCCCATTTTCTACCTCAGCCAAATATTGGAGGTCTTGTCTCTGAATGGGGTAAAACAGTCTCTGAATAGTGGGTTTCGGATACAATTGAAAAGAGAGGCACAATACAAATATGAGATGGAATAAGTGAGTGTTTCCATGCAAAATACTGACACATGATCCACACACATTTTTCACTACTTAACTCAGAAAGTTGCAGCTAGGTCTGTATTCTCTAAGCAGGTGATTGAGAATTATTTTACTTAGAGTATAAGCAGTTCAATAGGAAAGAAATGCTGTTATAATGGGTCTCTTAACAAAACAATAAAGACAATCACTACACAGTAAAGTACAAATGTATCAAACACCACACTTGTACTCAGAACATTTATTCAGCATTTTACTTAGCTACTTATAAACAGCAAACAAAAATCATCTGACATCTGAAGAAGTTCTCTAGCATAGAAGCTAAAGTCCAAAACAAATAGAATTGAAAAATTTGAAAGAAAAAAGAGGACTATAAGAACAGAAGAAAACTTCTAAAATGAACAAATAAACCTAATGTAATTGTTCTCTGAAATATATAAAACTTGAACACAATTTTCTATAGAAATAAGAACAAAAGAAACCTCTTGGATATAAAAAATACATGTATACGAAATACTCAATAGGATTTAAATGTAACATTAAAGAAAACTTCCATAACGGAGAGAAAATGTCAGAGATATAGAAATAAGAGAAAAGTGGTAGTAGCAGCAGTAGTCGTTTAAGTCTAGAAAAGTCTTCAAATAATAGGCATTTTGAAAGATAAATTAGTAACATGAAGGGGAGAAAGTCACTAAACAAATAACCTTTTTATAAAGCAGAGGACAAGAATTTCCGTATTGAAAGGAAATTCCATATTGAGAGAAAATTGAAAGGGTTCTAAGCCCAGCAAGTATCTAGAACAATTTAGGAAAATAACGTCTTAATTGTCAAATATAAAAAAAAACAAACAAACTGTGAATTGTAAGAAGATACATAGATTTTTAGCAATAGAAATAAGTAGCTCAAATCAAAGTGCCAGAATTCAGAATGACTTTGATTTTCAAAACATCAACATTAGCACAGAGCCTTGCCTTCCAAATCATAATGTATATGGTTTCCAAATTATGAATATGAAAAAAATGAATATCTGAACCTCTCAGGAAGTTAAACACATCAACAAGCAAATAATAATAATAATAATAATAATCCAATTAAAATAGGCAAAATACACAGACACTTCTCAAAAGAAGATAGAAAAGTGGCAAACAAGCAAGAAAAAATGCTCATCATCACTAATCATCAAAGAAATGCGAATCAAAACCACAATGAGATACCATCTTACACCAGTCGGAATGGCAATTATTAAAAAGTCAAGAAATAACAGATGCTGGCAAGACTGTGGAGGAAAAGGGAACACATACATTGGAGGGAATGCAAACTAGCTCAGCCACTATGAAAAGTATTTTGGAGAATTCTCAAATAACTTAGAACTACCATTTGACCCAGCAATCTTATTACTGGGTATATACTCAAAGGAAAAGAAATCAGTATACCAAAAAACACATGCACTCACATGTTCATTGAAGTACTATTCACAATGGGAAAAACATGGGATCAACCTAGGTGCCCATCAACACCAGACCGAATAAAGAAAATGTGATACATATACACCATGGACTAATATGCAGCCATAAAATGAATGAAATCATATTTGTTTTTTTGTTTTTTTGTTTTTTTGCAACAACATGGAAATGAAGCTGGAGACCATTATCCTAAACAATTAACATAGGAACAGAAAAACCAACGTCACGTGTTCTCATTTATAATTGGGAGCTAAACACTGAATAGACATGGATGTAACGATGGAAATAATAGACACTGAGGACTTCTGGACCTGGGAAGGAAAGAGGGAGGATGTGGGCCGAAAAACTGCCTATTGGGTATTATGCTCAGTACCTGGGTGATAGAATCACTGTACCCCAAACAACAGTATCACACAGTATGCCCATATAACAAACCTGCACATTTACCCTCTGAATCCAGCATAAAAGTTGAAAAACATTTCTATATCCATAGAAAGTATCATGGAATTTGAGAATGATATGAAGATCTATACAGACATGCATTATTTATCTCTTAAACACCCATTCTCTGGAAGTTACTGGTGTTTCTCTGTAACAAAGAAAGAGAACATTGAAAAATATAGAGAAGAAAATATCCAACTAAGAAGAAAGTTGAATGGAATATCAAGAACACTCTCTGGTAATAGAAACAAATGTCCAGATGGCGAAGATTAAAGTACTCTTAAAATCTTTCTTTAAGGAGTTGAAGTTGAATGACTAATACATTTTAATGTGTTAGAAAGAGATTCAAACAACTGGCAGAGTTTAAAGTTGTGGTTACACTCAGTATGAAATAAATGAAAAATAAAATACTGGAAACTGTTAATGTCACAGAAAACAAACATTCAGAAAACGAAAGTACTAATAACAATGAATACCTTTGCTAAGAATAGCATTTACGAAGTTGTAATGTTAACATTCACTGTTTCAACAAAAATCGTAGGAAGAGGAAGTCAGAGGGGTGGATCATAGTTTGGGATGACAAAAAGAAAAAAAACAGAGTAAATCTTTCTTTTCCATTGTAAGGAAATAATTTATAATGCTAAAAACATCATCATACACATATGCTTTAAGAGGCAGAGGTAGAATCAATTAAATGAGTTGAGAAGATACAATGGCTTCAAAGTCTAACCCTCTGGCTTTGTTTTGGTACTCTCTTTTCATTTCATCTCAGTCTCTCCTTTAGTCATTCCATTCCACCCCAAATGGACTCTTGCCATTCCATCAATGCTCCATGCATTCTGTGCTTCAAGGTGTCTGCATTCGCAGTTCCCGTTTCCTGAAATGTTTTATCAGACTTTCCATGACCCTTCCTTACTTTATATTTCTCTTTAAAATTTATTATCTAAAAATACAGTAGTAAATATTACATGTCTTATTGTATTTGTTATCTAGGTTTCCTCTCCACCGTCTGCTCCCAAGTTTACCTCACAGGCGCAGTGAGAAAAGGAGTATATATTGTTCAATGTTGTATCTTTGAAGACCAACTTTTAGCGTTCAGTAGATGATTAATAAATAAGTGACCATTAGATAATATCATTAGGTTGGTGCAAAAGTAATTGTGTTTTTGCTGTTACTTTCAATGTCAGAAAGCACAATTACTTTTGCACCAACCTAATAAGTAAATAAATGAATAAAAGAAAAAATTATAAATTTATAACATATGAAGAGTCATTTCTAAAAGCTTACAATGGCAAAATAAAATAATACATATTATTTTAAAGGCTAAAATAAAGATTTAATTATGTTTTTAATGAACATGAATTCTTACATTTCGATAAAATATTTCCAAACTATATTACCCCAGAAAACAAAACATGATTACAAAAGGAAGCAGTATATAATTATTGACATTCTCCTGTGTGAGTTCATGTGACTTGCTCTGATTTTTCAACAGGAAAAGTTAGAGAAGAGCTCTGAAGTCTGAGCTATTTTTCCTTTCTGACATTTCTTGCAAGATTCCATTTCATTAATAGGTTTATTATGCAGAACTCAGTTATTGTCATTCAGAAACAGTTTGGAGATATATACTGTTATAGAGTTTGCATGCATAAATAAGCACATTATTAATAATCAATGGCAATTAGCACACAATACATTTCCTCTTAAATTTAATTATCTGCTTGATTAAGAGTGTTTTGGTACTTAATTAAAATAAGAAAGTCCAATAATACTTCATTCTCACTTAAATTCATATTACAATCCTAATAACTCCAGTTCTCACTCAATCCATGCAAAATTCCTATTAATTTTATTCAGAAGTATTCTTGCTCACTGAATAAAGCCTGAAATACAGTTGGATAGGTCACATCAGGAAAAATTGTCTGCAGTCTGACTGTATAGAATGAGGAAAGAGTCTAATGTAAGCAATTGAACAGAAAGATAATTGCCATAATTGGTTTCAATTAGGTTTTCATAGCTTTGGTGAAGCAATTCCCATTGTATTGTTTCGTGAACTACAACCACTAACAAAACTAGTTAGCATGATTGTAGGTGTAATGCTTAAAAAGGTAAAATACATTCTAAATGTTAAGATCTCAGTAACGATAAATGAACTGAATAACAATGTAAATGCATCATTGGGAAACCTTTGCCATTGTTAAATGTAATGAGTTGAATGGAATGAAATCAGATATAGTCAATAAACTCAAGGCTCATAAATACATATTTTCTGAGGAAAATGAGTTTATGCACAAATGATCACCATTTCAGTATGAACCAGTGACCATTAAATAAAGATTAGAATGTGATGATATTAAGAAACTCACAACATAGTTAAAATCAGTGAGTTCCTATTAATTTGTTTAAATAACACAAATAAATCTCAATAATGAAGATGGTACCCAAAAAGAAACTGAAGTATTAATAGTCTCACTTCCACATGCCAATGGTAAATGGCAGAGATAGTATTCAAAGGCAGGTTTATTTGATTGTTATTAATGGAGCTTTTATCACTATATTTTATTGTCTAATGATAAGGTCAACTGCAACAAGGCAAACCAACTGGAACAAGCCCTTTTACTTGTTTTTAATTTTCTCCCATACTTTTAGAATTATCCCTGTAGGGAGGAGAGGTTGAGCATTACTCTTGAAGGGCAAAATAATCAAGATTTATTGTACTCCTTGTTATCCAGGAAGCTCTTATGGCTGTGGTTCCCAATTGCCCACTATTACTGCTGGTATAAGGATTATCGTACTTGGCTTCAATCCAGAATTCAATCCCCCCCCCCACCCCCGGCCCCAGGGGATTGAGTTTCCAAAGAGATTTGAAATAATTTGAGATTTCTCATATTTTCCTATCACCCCAATTTTCCTTTGAATTAAAATAATTCTTTAGCCAAGTAAATATCAAGAGCTTAGTATATCTGAGTTGAAGAGTTAGCATTTTAAAAGATGCACCTTAAAAGTATAATATCTGACTTGATGGTCACAAGTCAATTGAGTAGACAGAGCACTTACAAATCAAAGAAACATGTAGAATTCAAAAGAAACAATAAAAGGCAAAATGATATGTCTAAAGACTTTTGAGCAAGTGGTCAACAAATATAATAGAAAATAAAAACTATTGCTTCCTGTGTGGAGGTAATGAACATGGACTGAAGAGTTTGGAAAGGCTTTATGGAGAAGGTGGGAATCGGTTTAGATCTTGAAGAATGGAAATATCTGGATAGGCAAAGAAAAAATGTGAAGATATTTCAAATAGTGTAAGCAAGCCTGTGAAGCAAGAATACATAAAACATATATTGAGAAGCAGTGAATATTTGACAGAAATAGAGCATGTGACTAGGCAAGCATAAGGCAACTTGGGAGAAGTATAAAGGGGTAGGATTGTGCAGGATCATGATCATCAGGTGAGCAATTGGACTTCCTTCTATAGACACAGAAGAATTATGTAGGGGTGTTTAAAGGTAGTTAACCTTTAAACTGAAATGGGATAAAGGGGAGTTACCTACATATTCAGTGGGGTGATTGAATAAATTCTATTAATCTCCATTTCACTCTCTCTTTTTTAAAATATTAGAGAAAAACAAAAGGGAAAACTCTACCACATTTCTGAGACTCTCTTGTCAATGTGAGTCAAACATGTACACGCATATAAAGATGAAACATGATATTTATGCACACAATTTTCCTGCAGACTCTGCCTGTTGATTTTGTTATCAGTGTTGCAATTTAACTACAGGAGTTTCCAGTATTTTCCAGCTTTAAGTGAATAAAACAGAGTGGTAATATTTGTCACCTCTTGTTACAACTCCTTTATCCTTGAATTACAATTTTAGGTGATTTTTTTTTTCTAATGTCTTTTCACTGTTCAGAGGTTGGTGATGAGGTGACAGTGACTCCACATAAACTTTACTCCAGTGGTGATCTCAGGGTAGCAGTCCCCTTGATGTAGAACTTTGCTCCTTAGTTCAGCTGAAACTGGATTCCCGTCACATGACCAGGAAGGATTAGGAAAGCAGTCACATTGAAAGGTGAGGAGAATGGAATTTACTGGGTGAAAAAGGAAAGAAAAAAAAAAAAACTCCCAACAAAGTGAAAGGGGGTCCTGCTAATAGCTCCCCACCCACCTCACAGACAGAATCTCATATTCATGAGAATAAGTATTGTATATAATTGATATCCCCCTACCTAGTTCTGTAAAACAGAAGGTATGTAAATCCACTCTTCAACCAATATTAATTGAAAATCCCCAATGGGAACCAGTAAGATTGCCCAAGCACACATGGTGTAGAGTAGAAGCTGGAGTGCTGGTAGGGACAAATCCTTCATTTTCTAGCCCTCTGTAGAGCATTTCCTGGGGCTCATGGCAAAAGCTCGTGAACTTCTCCCAGCAACGACTATGAGGACTTGGGACTAGAAATTTTCACTTGAGGGGCATTTCCTGCCTTTCTATGGAACATTAAATAAAGCTATCCATGTGACCAAAGTACATAAAATGATCTTGACACCTGAAATACCTGCGCTGTCTTAAGTGATGTCAGGGAACACTCTAATGGTGTAGCAGTGCCCAGAAGAGTTCCATAATAAAATGGAAATGGTTTATACAGGGTCATGCTACCTGGAGAAGGCAGGGAGAGGATACTCACAAGCAGGGAGCCTCTTTTCCACTGGGGCTGATTCTGGAACTGTGTGAGGAGCTGCTGGGTTCTATTGACAATGGGAAAGTGCCCTATAAATTTCTCTCAACAGACCAACAAAGAGTTGCTTGGTTTATAGATGGTGGTTCAAAGGTAAATGGACAATATCCTGTTTGAAAGCCTGCTACTTTGACTAAAGAAAGTAAAAATAAATCAGCTTTATGAGCTGAATTACATGTTGTTTTTCCATCAGTGATGGAAAAATTGAATGGTGGTAGAACCTCCTATGTAAGTTTTTACTGACTTGTGGGTGGTGGCTAATGGCCCGGCCGTATGGTCAGGGAGGAGGGCAATAGAAACCTGGATTATTAAAAGGATGTCCACATTAGGGCACAGCCCTATGGAAATTTGAGTTCACATTAAGTAGAACATGTTGATGGCCATCAGAAGAATCCTTTGTCAGGTGTGGAAGGTGACTGGAATTGACAAGCAAATATCCCGGGGTGTTCTCCTGAGAGCCAATTGGTCCATGAAAGGAGTGGATACAGGAGTGCTGAATTTGATCAGGCTCGTTTTATACCTTCTCAGGCACATAATGTCAGTAAGAATGGTTTTGTGTGCCAGCAGGAGAGACAGGGTGCTGACAGATAATGGGGCAGATTCCCTGGTGGGAAGTCCTGAACATAGCTTGCAAGTGAGACAGATGCTGGTATCCCTGGGAAGATACAAATGGGTCTTGGCAGGAATACACACTGACGATGGACTGAGTTTTGCTTATCCTATGAAAGATGCAAATGCCCTGAGTGCTGTTACAACACACACATACACGCATACTCACACATGCACATACAAACACATGGACACATGCACACACGCACACACACACACACACCAAAATATACATATTTTGACATCTGACTTTCATTTCTTCAGACCAAGAAACATATTGTAGAGCCCATAATTTTCAACAATAAGCAAAGATATATCCTCCTCAGAGAAAGTTTAATGGAAAAGTGGAATGGACATTAAAACATTGGTTGTCAAAAACAGGGTGAGATGAAAGCATGAAGGGCTGGCTTACACATCTTCATAGACATGTGCTAATACTCAACATGAGTGGGACTAAGTTAGTGTCCTCACTAGATTTTTGTCAGTTTTTCTGGTTGATCTGGGAAAGAGGGATGGGGAAGGATATGGTATGACTATGTGATTCTTGCCAAAGGAGGCGTAAGCCAGTATAATGATTATATGATTATGCTTCTTTTCTTTCTTCCCACATCACCTCAACTTTGTTTCTCCTTTCCCTACTTGGTGCAGTGGTGCTAGGTCCAGGGCTGCAACTACAAGTGCTGGAAACAAGAATGATTTCTAAAAGAAAAAGCAAGCAAGCAAACAAACACACACAAAAAAGAACCTTCTGCCAGAATTCTTAAGTGCCTGATGGGGGTGGGTGTGCCTTTAAAATCTGGCAGAATTCGAGTTAACAGTGAATGCAGCTATATTGTCTGGTGTTAAAAATGGCCCTATAGCCGGGCGAGGTGGCGGGCGCCTGTAGTCCCAGCTACTCGGCAGGCTGAGGCAGGAGAATGGCGTAAACCCGGGAGGCGGAGCTTGCAGTGAGCCGAGATCTGGCCACTGCACTCCAGCCTGGGCGACAGAGCAAGACTCCGTCTCGAAAAAAAGAAAAAAAAAATGGCCCTATAGTTCTGACCTATGTAACCATACCCTAAGTAAGTGTTGAAATTAACTGCTGGGGAAGCACTTGCTACCCACTAGTATTACTGCCTGCAATCTAAACCAGCACAGTGATGATTCTAACATCACTTCCAAAGGTGAAAAAATTTTGGACATCAATGGAAAAAAAGGAGAAAGAGTAAATGGAAGGTTGTAGAATAAATGAATGGGTTATAAATTGAGAGAAACCTAATATTACTTAACACCTTGAAGGAGATTCAGAGCTAGAGAAGACATTGTCTCTTAATTGAATTATACGAGATGTCTGAAAACGGGTGAAGCTATAGATTTGTGGAGACCACATCTGCTTCCAGAAGCTGAGAAGATTGAACGAAAGCCTGCACCTGAGTGGCCTCACTCTAGCAGACATTCATACAATATGATAGACTAAGCAATTTATTAATGATGAACTGGAATTCTAGTAATGTGGCCATACCTTTTGAGTTGTATGTCTTTTTGATGTAAGGGATCTGAGTTCAAAGACCGGGGTGGACTACAATATTGTGAAATATATATTTGATCTTTGGCCTCAGTTTTTGGCATACAACTCCTAAAATCCTTAGAAACTCCAAAGTGATGCTAATAAATTGATTGATGGTTGGCAGGTGCTAGAAAGCTTCAAGGTTGAGGCTGCCCACCCAAAAGACCAAGACAGGAGTAGAGGGTTGAAATTTTCGGCCTTCAGGGTTGGGAAAGGGTCTGAGGTTTAAGTTGATTATGAATGACTATTGGTTTGATCAATCAGGTCCCTTTAATAAAGCCCCCGTAAAAACCTCAAAAGAATGGGGCATGAAGTGCTTCCAGATAGCTAAACATCTGGAGGTTCCTGAAGGGTGGCACTCCCAGGGAGGGAATGTAAGCTCTCTGAGCCTTTCCATACCTCACCTTATGCATCTTTTCATCTGTATCTTGTGTAATATTTTCTGTAATAAACTGTTAAATGTAAACAAGTGAATCCTTAAGTTCTGTGAGTCTCCCTAGTGAAAACTCCACTGGAAGCTTGTCAGGCAAAAATTCCAGAGGCCCAGACTTTTGCCTGGTGCCTGGGGAGTCAGTCTTAGGGATTAAGCCTTCAACCTGTAAGATCTGATACTATCGCCAGGTAGATAGTGTCAGAATTGAACTGGAGGACACCCAATTCTTGTCCACTGCAAAACTGATTGCTTGCTTCGTGGTCACAGAAGTTTTCTGTGCCCATTGTTCTTGCAGTGTTGGAGTAGAGGAAACACACAGTTTGACTTGGCTTTTCCATACACACAAACCCATTACCCTTATTTGATTATTACATACTGCATGTACATAGTATCAAAATATCACATGTACCCCCAAAATGTGGACAAGTAAGACATTATATATAAAACAGAGAAGAGCTCAGGCATCAATTGGCCATTTTCAAGAAGAGAATGAATAAAGTCTAAATTCTGGGGACTTATGGGTTGGAAAAACCAACTGCTTCTGTATAGCAGGGGATAAGAAGGTTTATAAGAATTTTATATAAGTTTCTTAGTCCAAGGATGGAAGACAGCCTTGGGGCCGAAGATCAGGTTAGGAATGTTGCATTTCTGTCCAAGTTTATTGTTTCAGATCACCTCAAGGTAGCTCCAATGAAAAGGCAATGAAAGCCATGGTTTGAACAAGTTGGGGATTGGGAAGAGTGTTCCTTGGCACCAAAAAACACCTGGAAGCAAATAAATTAACTCCTAATAAGCTTTCAGGGGCGGTTTTAGACAAATACATTATATGAGTCATCTGCAAAACTCTGGTTGTCAATCCCTAAGGCAATTTTCAAACACCAAGCCTGCATTAGCAGAGGTAGGATGTAAGCTCAAAGCACTCCCAAAGATAGTTTACCCTTCAACACCCGCTTCAAATTTTACCACAGAGAATGTGGACAAGAAAGAACTATTCAGAAGAAAATGCCAGGGGACAACAGAAGATGCGGGACAAAGGAGCACGTCCTAGAGAAGAGGACCAGGGTCTGCCAGGGCAGGAAGTGCTTCACAGTCGCTGTCTGACAGGATGTATGCATGGCCATGCTCTTTAACTGTTGAATAGTCCCCTTTATTTGCTTATTCACATGGGGTTATGTATTGTAACCATCTATTTTCTGCTCCACCAGGTCTCTGTTCCATGAGGAATTATAATGGGCCTTGATAGAAAAACGATAACAACAACAACAGCAACAACAACAACAGGAACAAAACTGCTGTGCATCTCCCAGGGAAGTTTGTTGTTGTTGTTGTTGTTGTTGTTGCTTTCCCCTAACATCTTCCCATTCAACTCAGTAGCCTGGAATTCAACATTTGCAGCAACCGAACTTCTCCTTGCAGGCAAAGGACAAAGGCAATGTCCTAGGGGAGGATAGAGTAGCAAGATGGAAAAAAAAAAAACGAGTCCCTGATGGCCTGAGGGCACAGTCCAATCTCTCCTAGCCTAGAGCAATCAGACAGTCACATGAAGGGAAATAACTGCTATCTTATTCAAGCAATTCGCTGTGACGTGTTTTTTTTTTTTTTTTTTTTTTTTTGGCAGCATCAGCATCAGCTTAGCATTGACCCTAAAACAGCTAATTTCAAGTATTTCCAAAGTGCAACCCTAAGATTATTTTCTGAAGTTACATTCTGTGTTTCCTCATATGTATCAGCCTATTCAGATCAACGTTTTAAAACCAACCTATTCTGCACACCGCTCTTGACTACATCTTGGACATTCCTCTCTATGGGTCTTATTCATATGATTTATTTGACTCTTCTGAATCCTCTCCAACTAAAACCTTACTTAACTCATTTTATAAAATAGTCTTCCTTTGGTATATGCATATAATAGTTAAAATTGTTTTTTTAAAAATCAGCTTATGGAATCAGTTTTATTTTTTAATTTCTAGGTCATTACCATGTATGTCTTATTTTTCCAACTTGAGTTATGTTTCAGCAAGATAGAAATGGTGTCATATTTTATACCCACTTGACATTTGTGCCTCAGGCTTCAGTAATTATTTGGTGATGGATTAATTGCAAAATACAGTGGCATTTCTCAGTCATCATATTTGATGAATATATAATTCCAGTAAGTTATCTATGATCAGCTTAACACATCTTTTTAAAGAATTAAATTACCTTTATCCAAAAGTCTTAATACAGATACTTGTCCCAATTCTGTCAGAGGAGAGTCATTTTTCTATTATTCTGAATCAATCTATCAAATGTTACTCTATGCTAAATGCAATGTTATTCCATGTCCAGAAATTTTAATGTGAGTATGACTGCTATTATGCTTCCCTTTTGTATTTGTATTTCTTTGGTTTTGGTAATATTCTGGTAGTTATGTACAACAGAGTTAGTTTCTAATAATCATAACTTTTTATATTTCATCATCCTTTCACCAAACTATGTTAACACAATGGTGGTTATAGAGTTTACAAAACAAAAATATAATATTGTTTTTGTAAATTCATTTTGGATGATAAAATTTATTTAGCCAATGAAAGGGCACAGATATTTTCAATGGAATGGGCATTACCTCTTATTCATGGGTCAACATAACTAATGGCTAGTCCTTGTATATGGTGCAAAGTATTTTCTACCTTGTATTTAACCATAAATCTACAGCTGATGCTCAAATATTTTTCTATAGTGCCAGTGGACCTTATCTATATCCACAATATGAAAACAGAATGACATTACCAACACAGCATAAATTTTTATGTGTTTGGTTTTATACTAACTTTTCCACCGCTTCATACTTTCTTCCCTTGGAAATATATCCATCTTACCCTAAGATTTATCGAAATATTTTTTTAAAATAACAATAGACTTTTCTTCTACTGCTTATAATACATTTTAATCAGTGTTCATTCCTCCCTAAAATCAATCCAGTACTCTTAGGCAGGCCAGCTAAGACAGTACTATCTTGCTCTTATTTCTTTTCTAGCAACCAGTAATTTGGATTCCCTTTCAATAAGTTAAAATAATAACAAACAAATAATAATAATAATAACAACAAATAAGATATAACAGTTGTCCTTTTGATTAGCAACTCTGAACCTTTTCGAAGTTGCAGGATGACTTCCAAAATGGCAAATGTGGCCTCATGTTTGCAACATCTCCAGCATCCCAGTGAGGTCTGTGACATGACTCCAGCTTAGAAATTATGCTTATGGAAGGGAAATGGCTTACAGAAGTGAATGCATTTTCACAGAGAAACAGAATTGAATCACATAACTATGTAATTTGACTCATACAAAATCACATGTTGCCAATGTGATCCAGTGCTTATTAAAACAAGTTTAATTCATGTTATTCCTACAACTCTCTTCTATACTACAGATTCCACTCTATTGTTTTGTATTTAAGCATTTAATTCTATGAGATCTGTGTGATAATTAACTTTAAAATTTTTCTACTCAAGGAGATAACACAATTAGTTTAATTCTTCTTTGCTGGCAACAGTACAGTGTGCTAAATTCCTGATACACAAAGATGAATTAGAGTCCCTCTTCTCAAGACGCTCGAAGTCTGGTGAGGAAGTAAATGTATATAGAAATAAATTTCATTCAATTTTATGTACTGAAATAAAAGACCATGAGGACGTTATAGATGCAATAGGTGATTCAAAATACTCACAAAATGTTTGCTCAAACTGAAGTCCCCAGGTAAATTCCTAACTACACCCTTTATGTCCTGTGTGAATGAAATGGTTCAACATTTGTAATAAAAAACATTTGGTATCACCAAAAAATTTGGAAAATGGATTTATTTGTTAAGTGTTTGGAATTCTTAGGATGAGAGGTACTGGGTGCAAAACATTTTGTTTCAGCTTGATGTTATGCTCTCCTAAATTATTTTTAATCATCTGGGAAATAAACCCTGAGATTAGTTTTCTCTAAGAAGCACAAACAACTTGATTTTACTTCCCTTAGTAGATATAATTTTGCAGTGTTTTAAAGCATTGTTAATTGATCTCAGCAGGATCATGCTTCATCTATTTGACTGAATAATTATGCAATTCTGTAGTCAGGATGTCCGTTATCCCTTTTTAAAAATTTTCATTCCAATTTTCAAGGTAGGGTTTTCTTCCTGATAATTTGTGTAACATTTTGCCTTTGGCAACTATTCATGTGCTCCCGACAAATTGGATATTTTTTTAAGGAAGAGGCTGTTGTAATATGTTTATTAGTATTAATCACACACTTGTTTTTCTAAATTTATTGATAGAGTTTTATTTCATTTCTCCAAGGAAACCATAATAAAAAATTTGTTCTCTTATAGTCCTTTATATATACTCTCTTTCAAGATTTAAATTGTGTTTTAGGCTTACTTATTTTGTTTTTAAAAATTATCTGGATTTTTTAGCCTGCAATTCATCAAATATATCTTTTGATAACTACTGTGCTTGGAATGGTGCTTAATATATGATACCAAACAATAGACAAAAGAATGAAGAAATCAATGACACCTATAGGGGACTTTTTTTGAATTTGTTTATACAAAGTTTCTGCCAAAAGTTAAGATTAGACCTTGTATTTCCTTTATGATTCAGAGAGGAGCAATTGAATTTTACCCTTGACTAAATTACTATTTTTTATTAATTTTTAAGACCAAGAGTGATCTAATGTACTTCATTACATTTAATGAAAATTTGATACTTATGACACGGCCTCTAGACAATCAATAATATAATCACACCTAATTTTGATGTCTCAAATACACAATTGATTATAATAACAATAAAACTTCAATTTATTGAGTTAATATTTGTCACATATTGAGTGCTTACTAAAAATATACATGACTAACATATATTGTTTTATATAATAATATCAACAGTCTTATAAAATTGGTATTCTCATATTAAAATAATATGCATACATTATGTTGGCTACTAATTTTTTAAAAATTAATTTTTATAATTCCTTTTATCACAATTTTCCTACTCAATATTGAATTAGTATTAAATTAGTAAACTTACCCACTTTATATCATGCATGCTTATGAAAATCTCTGCTCACATGTACATTTATAGAATGTATTTTAATTATTTACTCTCAATTACTCTTTTAAAAAGCAGATAGCACCGCACCACCAAATATTTAATGAGGATATATTTCTCCTTCATATTTATGAGCCTATGCAAAGGATATACATCACTGTGTGAAGCCATCTATGATAAACCCTTTTGAAATAGTTTTTCCCAATCTAGTTTCTACCCTACCCTACCATTTCCATGAAACCTGTCTTCATTGTATTGTCAAACCCAATAACTGTTACAGTACTTTGATTCTTACACTTTTCTATTTCAAATATACTTATTCACTGCCCTTAAAAACAAACAAACAAAAACTATCTTTTACCCATTTCACATCACAATTAAAGCCTTTCTTTATCACGAAATCCTTTCCAGATCTCCTCTTAATCAATACTAATTCAGATTTCACCATTGTATGCCTTTAGTATAACTTATATGTTTCCTTTCTGCCACATGTCACAATACAATTAATATGCTGTAAATTACTGATGTATTACTTTTAGTAACCACCAAATCATAAACTCCATGTCTACTTTTTGCTAGACTATATCCCCAGAGCATTGCTGATGATAGATGCTTAATAAACACTTGTGGAATGAATATCTGCCTTTAGTAGATAGCAATATATAATTGTGAAATGATCTAAGATTTTTGAGTTAGGAAACCTAAGTTTGAACCACAAGTCTACTATTTATTAGTGGATGGTCTTTGGAAAGTTACTTGATCTTCCTGAGTCTCAGTTTTCCTTTCTACACAATGGGGAGAATTATACCTATAATGTCGAGTGTTTTATGAGATAGAAGTGGAAGAATGCCCAAATGCCTATCAAAGCTGATACTCTACAATGAAAGTTGACTTTCTCAAATTGTTAACTCAGAAGGCAAGGGACATGTTGTAGTATTAACTAGTGCACATCATAGAGCAATGTTAGTGGTAACTCTTAAAAGCTTCTAATGAATAAAATAGTGTCAGTGTCACTTACCAAGTAATTTATCTTTTCTTTTAAAACTAACAAAGAAGAGTGTCGCTAAACTCTACCCCTTCAAACACAATTGAATTTTTAAAAGTTTATCTTGTATATTTTCCAAGGAATTATTTTGCAATATCAAAAATCTTTTACACTTTAGAATAGTCTCTTGTCAAAATGTCTTCATATTTGCTGATAATCTCAATACTGTGGGAAGAGAAGATAAATAAAATATACATCTTTCCAGCCAAAATCAGATGGATTTTAATTAGACTAAATGATTTGTTATGTCTAGAGCAATAAACTTAACATAAAGGGTCTCTGACATTTTCCGAGACATATTTTGAGTACAAAGTCTTCAAGTTTATTTTTCAGTGATCTCAGTTCACCAACCTGCCCACTCTAAGTGCTCAACCAAGAATATTGTGTAAATAGTTTTACAGTACTTCCTCCCCTACTCCAATCCCATTTTAATCTTTGTATTGTGGGACATTAGAAGACAATTTATCAGATTCTATAATTATTTTGTGTTAGTCACCTAAACCTCTTAATATATTACTGTCATCTGCTGGTAAAGGAAGATAACTGAAGTCTTTTCAGCAACTCTGCTTTTAGGTGTAATAATTCACTTCAAAAACACATTGAGATAACAAGCATGATGTGTCTAGCTTGCATGTACATCTGATGAATTACAAAAAAAATCTTCCCTTATAAATTTGTGTTTTCCTTAATAATGTTATATATTTTAAGCAATATCACTTACTGTAAATACTTGCAACATATATTAAACATTATTTTACAGTTTGATTTACTGAACATGGTTGAGTAATTCATTTTCTTTTTTTTTTTTTTAAGTTCGGGTACATGTGCAGGATATGCAGGTTTGTTACATAGGTAAAACTGTGCTATGGTGGTTTGCTGCATCTAACAACCCATCACCTAGATATTGAGCCCAGCATGCATTAGCTCTTTTCCCCATCCACCCCCACCCTCCCACAAGTGGCCCCAGTAAGTGTTGTTCCCCTCCCTGTGTTCATGTGTTCTCATTGTTCAGCTCCCACTTATAATTGAGAACATGTGGTATTTGGTTTTCTGTTCTGAAATTCAAATTCTGGATGGCTGGAAGAAACATTATCTAAAAACTGGTCTATCCTAGCAATTTCTAAAACTCTTTTTATTGAAAGTAAATTTAATTCAAAAGTTTAAATATGCAGCACTACTTAGTTTTAAAATGTTAAGAGTAAGAAGCGAATGTTCAATCGGAACATAGTCTTTTTTGACGGTGGGTTATATACTTCAGTTAGTGACACATCTTACTTGCTTTGCCTTTGACAATGCACATACACAGCCTAGAGAGAAGTCCTGAATTAAAGAGTTGGGAGAAGACAAAAAACATAATCCATGAGCAATGGTTATAGAATCAGGATCAATTAAACCTGAATGTAAAATATCTTAACTGTCTTTACAAATTACTCAGTTAACAGATGATGATGGGTAGATGTTTCTATAAATGAAGACGATAAACAAGCACAAACAACAGCAGGAATTTCCTGAAAATAGAGGCCAGATATGCTTTAAAATTGTCTTCTTTGAGTTTCATTTTGAAACAACCTAAATTTTTTATCAGTTTTAGAAATAATTCAGCCACTAGGCTGGAGATTAGGTAATCTATTAAGAGTCCATTCAATGTTACTATTCATTCACTGCTTCACCTGACATGATTTCCATTTTGCTTTAGGTACTTTATTCTGGATAATATTTATTTGTTCATTTAAATCAAAGTTAATTTTGAGTCCAAAAACTATTCAGAGCTTTCTTCTCTTTCATTTTATTCCCCCACCTAGTTGCTTCCTGTGACATAATTTGGAAACCACTTTTCTCCTAGACATATAACTTTATGATAATTGAAGTCCTGACCTTAATTATTTTTTAGGGGGTAGAAGGAAGAGGAGTGATTTAATTCTAAGGCCAAAAGAGGTAGTTTCATTAAAAGTATCGCCTTTGTTATTCTATATTCAGGGGATTGAATTCTTGTTCATTTTGTCAAAACTTATTAACCTCACGGTCTCTTGGAGCAAACATCTCATCTGTTAATCAAATGATTTTCCAAAAAATTAAGTATTTCAAAATAAACTACTGTTCAACGTGTTTCTTTAAAAGTTGCTCAAAATTCACAGACAATAAATTAGTATTGTTTTAGTGAAAATTCACATATAGCATATGTCTTTGAGAAATAACAAAATAAACAATCAGAAATAACCTTCACTACTGACACTTTAAATATTTTACAAACTTAAGTTTAGGATGTATTATTAAGAAAATTGTCTATTGAAACCATATACATTTAGTAAATATTAGTCAATTTCTTCACTTTTTTAGTTTTAAGAAACCTAAAACTACATTTTAAAACTCAGAGTAAATATTTTTTCTCTAAAATATTTGGATGTCCTGTGCTCAATACATTTTCTTGATGAAATTGACCTCATACTGGAAATTAATCTGTGATTTTCTTTTACTTGCTTTGAAAAGTTTAGACAAAAAATTTAACATAAGTTTAAAAAACACTCTCAAAATTAAGCTATATATTGTGAACCATTTTGTGTTTTAATATTTTTGCTTAGTATTGACATTGACATTTTAATTATTACAATAGTTTGTAATTATTTGAATCAGCATTGTAATATTATATAGAACTTCATAACTGCACAAATGAAATAAATATAAAAGCAAAATGGGAAAATATTTTACTTTTATTGCAACATCACTCTCAGCTTGTTATTTTGCAAGAACAGTAGTTCCCACATAGTCTTAATTAGTTTCCCTTAATATAACCACTGATGTAACTGCAGTAAAATGGCCAAAACTAAGAAATTAATGTTTGCACAATACTATTAACTACCGACTTTATTCAAATTGTAATATCTTTTAGTTCATTAATTACTGTTTGTGTTTTATTATTATTTGTAGTATAAAGGTAATATAACAGTAATAAAATAAAATGTACAAAACAATACGAGAATAATCTCTAATATTTTATTCTTGAAGTTCTGCTATTTTCAATTTTTTCATTTAATCTAAAGTCGGATTTTTTCTGAATTGAATATTATTTAAAAAACTCATGTTTGTATACTTGTTTAGTTTTAAGCATCAACTAATAGAATAAGAAGGTGATAGATAAAACATTCTGATATATCATTCTCCATATATTTTGCCTATTGATCTAATTAAAATGTTACAACTGTTTGCACTTATTATTATCATTCTTAATATACACTCAAAGTTAATAACAAATAATAGAGCCGGAATTCTAGCTCATCCTACCTCCCTAACTTTAAAATTTGTCCATTTACTACTCCACTGTGTTTTTCTCATTTAAATGAAATAAAGGTTTCCATGCAAAATATGTATTTTATCTAGGTTCATGGTTTAAGATTAAGCACTGAAGGACTGAAGATAATATTAAGGAAATGAATTTGATTATTACTATGTTATTAGAATGTAACTTTGAAAAAGCCATGGAATTTTACTTATCTGAGTAAATATTAATATACGAGTAAAAATACAAGTAATGCTCTGAAGACTAAGTAATATGATATCTAAAACTTTCTAGCATAAAGAATGACCAATAATACCTCTGTGATAAAGTTTGGTTTTCTTCCCATATTTCACTGTCACATGTGTTGGAATAGAAGACATTTCCTTTCAGTGACTCTTCTCCAAAGAAATAAGAATATCCATATCTACATATATAATTTTATAAATCTGAAACAAAAAACTGCTTATTGAAATAACTGTAAACTGTCCTTTTCCTCCTTTTTAATAGAATTGCAGAGTAGCTCTTGTGGAAATCCTGGTGTTCCGCCCAAAGGTGTATTATATGGTACAAGATTCGACGTCGGGGACAAGATCCGCTACAGCTGTGTAACTGGATACATCCTTGATGGCCACCCTCAGCTCACCTGCATAGCCAATTCAGTTAATACAGCTTCGTGGGATTTTCCTGTTCCTATCTGTAGAGGTAAAATGAAAACACTTTAAAAACGAGAGTTGTTATCAGCCAGTGTATTTGAAAAATGTGTTTGGTGGCTGTTTCTTCTACAGCATCTAAAGGATAGAGAGTCTAGGTATGGTGACTCACACCTGTAATCCCAGCACTTTGGGAGACTGAGGTGGGTGGATCACTTGAGGTCAGGAGTTTGAGACCAGCCTGGCCAATGTGGTGAAGCACCATCTTTACTAAAAATACAAATATTGGCCATGTGTGGTAGTGGACACCTGTAGTCCCAGCTACTTGGGAGGCTGAGGCAGGATTATTGCTTTAACCCAGGAGGAGGAGGCTGCAGTGAGCTGAGATAGCACCATGGCACCCCAGCCTTGGAGACAGAGCAAGACTCTGTCTCAAAAAAATACCAAAAACAAAAAAAAACAAAAACCTCAAGGATAAATGGTCTCATATACTACATGAAAAGGAGAGAAAAATACTAAATTTTAGTATTGACTAGTATCTCTATCACATTGCTTGTGAAATTAGGTAGTAAATTATATATATCTATGTACATAGTTATGCCTGCATTGTGTATTTATGTGTTTCCATATTTATATTTAAAACATGGAGTTTATGATGTTTAGAAATTTAATTAGGCTGTCAAAATTGTTTAGCTTTAAGAAATATTGACTGAGTCTATGAATCTTTCTGATAGAAGACAGCATGGAAATTTTTGAAATTGTGCTGTATTTGTTTACTATCAATACTATTAAGATTATTTGTATCATGGGGAAAACACAATAATATAATAATGTGGACAAAGTTTCAAAATACAGAGCATGGGAAACAGAACATATTCAACATTAGCTAAGCACATGGATGGATTTTTCTTACAAAGATTCCGGAGGCCAACATTGTGTTTCCTCGTGGCTTCTTTTATTCCTTAAGAAGCATGTGCTTCTGTAATTCCTCCATGACTGGGATGTGGGAATGTCCAACTGCCCATCTAAATTACTTTGTAGCTTCCTCCCAAACATGTCACTGCAAATGCATACATCACAACCTCCTGGTAATTAGACACAACAAGCTTCTTATCCCAGCTTTGTCAATTGCCATGTGAGTTACCTCAGGAAAATCAGTTCAACAATTTGAGTCTCATTTACCTCATTTAACTAATGAAAACAAAACAAAACACAAAACACCTGTTCCATTTGTTGTGCGGATTAAATAAGCTAAGCTACACTGGCTGCTTAGTAAAAATGTCTGCTATATGGTGGCATTCTTTCAATGTTAGATTCCTTTGCTGTGTATGCTTCAGCTACTACGGCTACCACAATTACCTCTATCATTACTGCTACTGCTGCTGTTGCTACTAATATTGCATAACTACTATTAGCTATCATTTATTTAAGCACTATAAATATACTATGAAATGTATAAGCATTATCACTTTTAAATTTCACTATAATAGGAAACTGAAGCTTAGATATTTAAAAATAATTGCTTTAGATTACTAGCTGGTAGACATCAAGAACTATGAAGAGTTCTGACATTTTACTGTACTTTCAAGTTAAAATTATTTGCCACAGTTTCATGGATGATGACGAAAACACAAGACTGTTGAGTCAGAAATAAAGGATAGTTTATTACTCACAGCAGCACTAGGAGCAAGAATAGCAGGATTTGTGCCAGTTTCCCAAGCCCTAATTCTCATAGAATGGCATGAAGACTGTGAGATGCCTGCACAACTTACTAAATGATATTCTAAGAGCTGAACCATGAGCTTAGAAACCTGAGTCTTTTATAATGGACAGTAGTCACTCCCGTTCTTTCCTCTGGAGGGAGCACCACCGTCTCCGTCCCTCAAGGCTGTAAGCTGAGTTATCTTTTGCTCTGGTGGAAAACACTATATTCTCTTTGGCTATTTTCCATACGGAAGGATAACCAGGTACTAAAAAGGAGGACAACTGGTACCTGTGCTCAAAGATATGCAGAAACATGAGTGTAAAATGGAGAAATGTCTCCAAAAAGCAAATGGACTGTGGCAGAGGCCAGGTCTGAAATATTCTCTCAGGTTCCAAAGCCTGAGCTTGTTACCTTTTTGGTATGTCACCAAAATAATTTGTGTCTGTAAGAACTTTTCTTTATAATGGGAGAAATTGGATATTATATGGAATATTATATGGAAATCAGCAGAAATGCAGTCTTTTTTTTTTTTTTTTTTTCAAAAAAAAAAAAGCATAAAACTCCCTAAATACAAAGAACCTATTAAAATTCTTTTTTTTTTTTTTTTTTTTTTTTTTTTTGAGACGGAGTCCTTGCTCTTGCCGCCAGGCTGGAGTGCTGTGGCCCGGATCTCAGCTCACTGCAAGCTCCGCCTCCCGGGTCCTCCATTCTCCTGCCTCAGCCTCACCGAGTAGCTGGGACTACAGATGCCCCCACTTCGCCCGCTGATTTTTTGTATTTTTTTAGTAGAGACCGTGGTTTCACGCGTGTTAGCAAGGATGGTCCTCGTCTCCTGACTCGTGATCCTCCGTCTCGGCCTCCCAAAGTGCTGGGAATTACAGGCTTGAGCCACCGCCCCGGCCTAAAAATCTTAAAAACTAAGTAGTTTACAAGGACTTAAGACCACTTAAAACTAAAAAGTAGTTTGAAGAGATTTCCAGTGGAGCATTCTCAACACTATTGAAATGAATCTCCGTTGTTCAGATTCCTTCATCTCAATTCAGACAACAGGCTTTGGAATCAGAAAGGGCTTATTCTGAATACTGACTCTGCCGCTTACTGACTACAGACTTTGAGTAATAATTGAATTATTTTGGAAGCTTTTTTTTTTTTTTAGTTATACTGGGATGAAGAGATAGGCAGACATACCCAAATCATAAACCTGTTAGAGTTTAATGTAATAACATTCATAAAACATCAGGTACATACCAATTTATTACTTATGTTAGCTCTATCATCCAACTTTTCCTTAGCACCTGTTACTATTTCTTCCCTAAAGGATATATAGTCAACAAAGACAAATTCGAAATGGAATAATATCAAATGTCCTTCTATTCAAATCTAACCCTAAAACTAACACTTCTTTGCTTTTTTTTTTTTTTTTTTTTTTTTTTTTTCTGTTGCCATTTTGGTGTCAGGGTTAAACTCTGCTACCAGAGTATTTACTTCCCTACTCTTCACTCCCAGGTCCCAGCAAGACTTTTCCCTTGATTTCCACTCTAACTTCTATGATTTTAAAATCTATCAAAATTGGCACCCACCATTTTTGAAAATACTACCTGATTAACTTGAGTCTACCCAGGTCACTTTTTTCTCCTCAGCTGTAACACTAATGAATAAATTGACTCATTTGTATGTATTTATTAAGGGCCTTCCTTGTGCAAAGCATTATGTTATGTGCTGAGAACCAAAAGATTGATTAAGAAACAATTTCTGTTTTTAAGAACCTGTGGTCCAGTGGGGCAGAGGGTAATCAAGTAATTGCAGTAATGTATGCTGATTGCTTTAATAGCAGAATCTGTAGAGTAAGCTAGGAATCTTGGTAAGGAAGGTATTAAGATCTCCCATTGAGTGCAAGGAAGTTCAGCTAGGGACAATGCTTTAAGAGAAGATTTTACAGAGAATTACTAAAAATACAAACTATATAGAGCAAGAACATTTTGAATGAAGCAATAATTCATGTAGAAAGTACAGCTTCTCCTTTCTGGCCTCAAAATTAGTTATCACATATTACTAATATGCACTGGCTAAAGGTAGAGTCTAAGTCATACTTCATAGAACACATGAACTAATTTTCTAAGGCGTGATTTATCTGCCACTAACCAATTTTTTCATTAAAACTTAAAGAATGGAATAGTGTATATGCAGTGTGTGTAGTTGTCATTCATTTCCAAAGAAAAAATGGCAGATTGCTCAGTTCATGCCTTCCCTCTGCTTTTCTTTGCCACTTGATAGCATACTGATTCTTCAATTTATAACTTTGCAGGAGGCTGATAACTCTGTAATGATCTACTCATTGCTTTCCCTGGAGTTTACGCAGAGCCTCTTCTTGATGAAACCTTTGCTTTTAGAGAGTTCTTTTGATACTTCCTAACAATGGTAGTTTAATTAAGAAAAAATGTATTCCACACCAACCTTGAGGGTATGGTAGAAAGGTTTTGTATTTGTTCACAGGCAGGATGAATTTTATCAACACCATTTGGTAGTATTTGTAAAAGTCAACTAACTGCCTGCAATGTTCTGTACAAAGTGAAACCTAATTCCTATGCTCCAGGTCTTGAATGAGAATACCTGGAGCCCATGATGTAGCTTCAGAATCTTTCTTAACCCAGTTCTCACAGATGAGGTGGAAGACAAGGTGAAATGGTTATGTTATTCCTATGTTAAAATTCAAAATTCATAATTATATTTTGCATTCAGAATGGTAATAAAATACACATACTCCAGGAAAAACTAATAGAATTGTATGTAAAAGAGATACATACTTTTGATGGAAGAGTTAACATATTAAGATTTAAGAAGGCAGTCAATAGGAAACATATGGCTGCATTAGAAATGTGAATTTTAGATTAAAGAAAATTTTAAAAGAGTGGCATGTTGTATTGATCATTTGAGTTTATTTGTAGCCAAAAATAAAGAACTTGGACTTCATAGTAGGGCTCAGGGAAAGGACAAATCAGTAAGGGGATGTGATGCTATAAAATGTTGACAGAGTTTACTGTGACCTGACAGGTCACAGTAACCAAACCAAATATTTACAGTACATATAAGCAAAAAGGCTAATGAGGAAACTGTCGCCTTTGACAAAGAGAAATAAATCTTCTTAGTTTTATTCTTGGAAGACCATTGTCCACAATGTGTTAGAGAAATAACTGATGAAATAAGAATAGCAGCTTGATTTGTCACCATATTATATTATTCTCCTGCCAAAAAACTTTGATCAACAATTTTCTGGATCAAAGTGTAATACCAAAACATGGAATTGTACTGAGCAATAAAAGACAATAGTTGGAGAAGAAAGAAGTAGGAAGCTTTAGCCTAGTAATTTTTAAAATTTTATATACGAAAATTCCTCCAAAGAGGTAGTGACTTAGTTAATGAAAGGATATTTATTATGTTTACTTGTTCCCTGCTCTGTATCTGGAAATTACCTCCTAAAGGCAGTAGGAAATCAAAAATGCCATTTACTTTATGCATAGTAAGTCCCAATTACATATGAGTAAGTGCTGAAATGTGATATCAGAAATATGATACTACATAAATAATAGATAAGGTTATTGATAAAACTAATTTAAAGAAAACTGAAAAGTACTATATTGAAACAAGACACAAAAATAATTTGGTGCCATATTTCTATTCATTCCCATATAGTGCTTAAACATAATGATAAATTGTACTTTGCCAAAATGAAAATATATTTTATTATGATATTTTATGTACTCAATCAAAACAAAGTCCAGTTTTTTCTATTCACTCTAAAGATTATTTTAAGCATTTTGTAGCTAAAATCTGTCGTTTTTTTTTTTTTTTTTTTTCTTTTCTTTTTTTTGAGACAGTCTTGCTCTGTCACCAGGCTGGAGTACAGTGTCACGATCCTAGCTCACTGCAACCTCTGCCTCCCAGGTTCAAGCTGTTCTCCTACCTCAGTCTCCCGAGTAGCTGGGACTACAGGTGCGTGCCACTACACCCAGCTAATTTTTGTATTTTTAGTAGAGATGGGGTTTGACCATGCTGGCCAGGTCTCGATCTCTTGACTTTGTGATCTGCCTGCCTCAGCCTCCCTAAGTGCTGGAATTACAGGCGTGAGCCACCACTCCCAGCCTAAAATCTGTAGTTTTTAAAAACATTTTATTAAAAACCATTGTAAATGGCCATTTCCTTTTTTCTTAAATGCATTCCCAGAGAAGACAATGTGTTATTGTAACTCTCTGAATCGCAGAGAGAGCAGGGTCAGTGGTAACCTCTTTTACGCCCAAGAAGAAAAGGACTCAAACGCACTGTTGAATATAAAAATGTCATGAACCATGTATTAAAAATTATTTTTGATGATTGAAGCATTATGGTTTGATTGAGTTCATTTTCAAATATCCTATTTTAAATATTCTTTCAGAAAATGTTTTAGCACAGACTTTGAGTTCCACCACCACACTTGCCAGTATCTGAGCAATATTATTTGGGCACATTCAGCTTTCGTTAGCTCTGTCATTTCACACAGAGATCTAGTTTCTTAATACGAACAGTTATATTTGATGCTAATGAGGAAAACATGTTGTGCATGTCTTTTAAAGAACAAGCAAGTTAAGCATTAATTGTTTGGTAATGGAATTATCAGCTCAAAGCCTGCTAACAAAATTGCAGTGATGTCAATCCACAAGGAAAACTTTGCAAGTGTCACAGGTCACTTGCTGCTGCTTCAACACCCCCTGGAAAATGCAGGCTATTCAATCAACAGCCAGATCAACACTCAATAGTCCTATCATGCACCTTAATCTTGTTTTGAAAAGTACATTTGTGTTATAAAATAACATACATGTCCTGACTAGAGTATTTTAGTAGTATCCAGTGTGATGGAGCAAAGGCAACATGATTTGTCTTTAGGGATAGAAAAGTTGATTTATATTTCTGCCATGTGTTACTTGAGTGTGTTATTTCTTATGTCAAAAAATCTGAGCATTTTTACTTATTTCAGAATTGTGAAGGTTAAAGAAATTAGATTAAATGATAATTTTGAAAAGTTATATAATGCTTAACACATAGAAGTGCTCACAACTACCTAATTAGTTCTAAACACATAAAAGTAAATTATTTTTAAAATCATATAGAAGTAATAGCTATCACTTGTTATGTTTGTGTTTACCATATTTAAAATATCTATTGACAGTTAAACATGTGCCTGGGTTCAGAAATAATGGAGAATATTTTAAAAACTCAGATAGTCAAGAACTCTGGAAAGAGTGGACTCTAGACTAATAAAAGCCTTGGTTTGCTTCATATCTCTGCCACCGAGAAGATATAAAACCTTAACCTATATATTTAATTTTTTAGACCTCAGTTTTCTCACTTGTATAATAGGGGCAAGTCCTACTTACTTTATAGTATTAAGGTAAGGATTATGTTAGTTAATGTGCGTAAAATACCTAATCAGTGGTATTCAACAACTAGTAATAACTACCTTATTTTTTTTATCATGTTCACAACCAAAAGAGGACAAACAAACTAACATTTATTTGTAAAGATATATTTTTGAATATGATAATAACGTTGAGATATGGGGTACTGAAAAACTAAGAGTACCAGAGAATGGATGTATCTAGGTTCTGGGATCATACAGGCAGTAGAATTAATTTTTTCAGCATTAAAAGGAACTTTAAGCCCCACATTACCCAAAAAATTAGGTGTGGATCAGCAAGTATTAGACATCGTTTTTGAACATATATTTTCCAAAGTTAACATAGCATTTCTGAATTATCTATGTCTGGAAGTTCTCACATTTGAAGTATATTCAATAATTAAACTCATATATTTTATTTTTTGCTTAGTATTATTGTTTTTTGAGACAGAGTTTCGCTCTAGTCTCCCAAGCTGGAGTGCAATGGTACAATTTCAGCTCACTGCAACCTCCATCTCCCGGGTTCAAGTAATTCTCCTGGCTCAGTCTTCCAAGTAGCTGGGATTGTAGGTATGCACAACATCCAGCTAATTTTTGCATTTTGAGTAGAGATGGGGTTTCACCATATTGGTCAGGCTGGCCTTAAACTCCTGACCTCAAGTGCTCCATCTGCCTCAGCCTCCCAAAGTGCTGGGATTACAGGCATGAGCCACCGCACCCGGCCATAAGCTCATATGTTTTAAAAACTCACTATATACAAGTCACATTTCTAAGTATAATGATTAATGAAACAGCTCCAGGCCTCATGAAACTCAATCTGTTGAATATGGGAGTTTTGTATTTGAAAGGCAATCTGGGTTATTGTCCAAATGTGTATAGTCTAATTTCGTGCAAAAGGATCAAGGGATATTCTTATATAAACAATATATGTTGGCCTTATGTATGTTTCTTATGTTCAAGGAAGAAAATCAAGGCTTCCTCTTCTTATCCTGCAATCACTCTTGGACCCACCATGGCAACAGTCAGCCATTGGGGAACATTATGTTCCCCATTTTGCATTTGTGAGTTGTGTCTTCTTTCGTTCAGGCAATTATTTACCTTTTCCCCTCATCATGTATGCAATAGCTAAAACATTTTTGTTGGTTTACTCTATTATTCAGGTTTTTTTTATTCCTTCATCTATCATTCTTATTTTATACTAATCAATTTTCTTTGACGATAAAGAGACAATCTGTATGTTTTTTAGTATTATATGTTACAATCGTGTAAATTTAGAGATTTTTATTTCTTCAGTGGAGTGATTTTAACTTCATTCTCTTTCTGTGCAATTCCTAGAAAAATGTCAACTGTATATTTTTTAAATCAAAGACAAAAGTCAGTCTCCTTTTGAGGCAACTAAGTCTTCATTGCTTACACGAATTCTGTGTAACTTTGAGCCTTTTGTTTCTGGGAAGGCTTTTGTTTACTTGGAGTTTTTTTTTTTTTTGTTCACTTGTTTTGACAAATAAGAATTTTAAAGTAAATTTTCTAAATGCAAAATCCACATTGTTTAGGGAAAGTTTACATTTACTATAACAAATAGTTTAATGATGTTCCCAAAATTAAAACAGAATTTTGTAAACATTAAGTAAATACTCATTTCTATCACAAATCTACATTCCACAGTATGTAGAAGGAAAGACAAGTATATTATCTTTGTGTCCACAAAACATTCATATGATTATATAGGCCCATGTCTTAAAGAGAAAATGATGGAGCATGCTTAGCCAAAAATATATTGACAGCTTCAGAATCCCCTGTGGTGAAATAGACTGTTCAATGTATGATAAGAACCTTGAAAAGCAATCATCTAACTTCCTGCTAGGATATAAACTCAGTGAACCACAGCAATGACCATCTGGTATTCTGTTGTTCTTTGCATCGCCACCACTCTAAAGATGAAGCAAAATAAATTAGAATAAACCAATGGAGGAAGGAGAATAGTAGCCACCAGAGACATTTAATGCTATGTGACACATATTTTAGTAGACTCATTCCATGTGAAAAGTCCTTTGTGTTTTGTGCTAAGAAAGCATAATAATAGGTATTTTTACAGCAATCATTGGAGAAGGATACTTCGTACACTTTTGGTCTTATTTTCTTTTTCTCCTGTGCAATATTATTGATCACCCATTAACTCAGGAATTAAGTAAAAGATATACATGGTTGAACCATTCAGTGATGAAAGTTCATCCATATCATTAATAATAGAGAACAGAATTTAAATTCTAGAATTTGGATGCCTTCAAAACTCTACTTTTGGTCTATTACTGAATGTGCATGAAATCTAAAGGCTTTCTGTAACTACTTTTCTTAGGGTTTTCCAATTGCATATCTGACTCAAAAGAACATAAATAATTTTCTTTTACTCCATAATTTTTATGTATGTAAAACTGGGTCTAAATGCATTATATCTTTAAGGAGTCAGGGAGGAATTATTTTTTTCTATATATTTTTTTTGCACTAATTCCTTACATTTAACCAAGGCATTTCCGTTTACTGCTCCCTACATTTGTTGAAGTTACTATAGTCTTCAAAGCTAAATTATCAAAGCCACTTATTATCTATTAATATTTAATTTATAGCTAACTTTAAAAAAGCAGTTGATACAGCAAAAAAAATATGATATATATGGCTAAATAACATAAAGTGGAATTAAGGCAAACTATAATAAAAGAAAATAACAGGAGAGTAAGATGAAACCAAGAGCAAGGTTAATTTACAAAAGTCAAGTTCTGAATTCTTGTATCTTTGTTAGAATTAGCATTATATTTAGCTTTTAGTTTTCTTACACCCTAAACAAATCTGGAAAACATGATTAGTTTATAGTCTCACAAAGTAAAAGAAAATAATTTGTGATGAAAATTACTGGACAGAATGAAAAATTTCTTTTGCTAAACAACACAAAGAAGGCACAGTATAATTTAAGGAACTACATTATCTACAATATTAGTAATATGAAAGGAAAATTAGCTTCTCAGGTCAGGTTTGTATTGCCTGTTTTTACTGACATATAAACAATGCCTTTATATTGAAAAGAAGATAGAGAACTGCATTGGAGAATTGTATTCACAGAGTCAGTAAAATCAAATCATACCTGCCTAATGTCACTGGTCAAGTATGAGTGATGTATAACACAACTGTCTAAATTTAGTTCTGACCCAATTTTTATATATTTTCAAAGTTTGAATCTCTTTGTTAATTCATATATTTCGAATTTGCCCTGCAAGTTGGTCATCTGAAAACAGAATCAAAAGCATAATGTTTTTGCATTAATATTATCTTAATTTTTATACAGTTTAACATTTAATGGATACCTAATTTCTAGAATAAGTTTCTTTATATATTTTCACATTTTATATAGAAAATTCAGTATTAACATAGTTAACACAAAATTTATACTTAGCACTCATTTCTAATAACTTTTTAGTTATAAATATAGTATCAGACATTAATTTCAAGCTTTTCTGAAGTTGTTATATGATTGCATTTCTCACATGCAACTCTTTCTAAAATGGCTTTTGTTGATGAATCCTTTTATCTTTCATTAAAATTTTTTTTTCTAAACAATGGAGTTGAGGTCATTGACAATGCAGTTGCGTATTTTAAAAAGCACATTACAAAGTACTGACTTCAAAAAATTTACTGGGTATTCTATTGTTTTATCCCTATGTTTTTTTTCAAAATACAGCATATGATGGGCTGAAATGTTAGTAAGACATCAATATTATAACAACAGATTTTCATATTATAGGAGAGAGAACATAGTTTTATTTATATTTGTATTGTTTTAACAAGTATCTATTGAATGATAACGATGGACAAGAGGTCAATAGCTATTGCTGATTTTCAGGAGCTTTCATAGCTCATGGGAAGCATACATAAATAATTACATACTAGTAAGGAGTGAAACTCCATCTTCTAAGAAAGATACAAATACAATGCCATGGAAGATTAAAGGCATTTTAAAATTTTAACGTGCTGTGAAGAGTATTAATCTTGTTAGAGACTTAAAGAATAACTTATAAGTTTATATTGTATTGCCTCTCTCCTTTTATCTCTAACATTTAATGAGCACTCTGTCTGGGCCAGAGAAGTTTTTGAGGTATTCTACATATAATAACCCTTTTAATCTTTACACCCAGGCTATAAAGTGGATGGTATTTGGATCCCTATTATATAAATGGGAAAACTAAGCCACAATTAAGGTTAAGAAAATTTTGCAACATCATACAAGTAATAAAAGGCAAATCTAGGATTGGAATTCAAGAAATTTGATTAAACAAGCTCTTTTTTTTTTTTTTTTTTTTTGATGGGGGGATGGAGTTTCACTCTTGTTGCCCAGGCTGGAGTGCAATGGTGAGATCTCAGCTCACTACAACCTCTCCCTCCTGGGTTCAAGGGATTCTCCTGCCTCAGCCTCCTGAGTAGCTGGGATGACTGGTGCCTGTCACCATGCATGGCTAATTTTGCATATTTAGTAGAGACAGGTTTCTCCATGTTGGTCAGGCTGGTCTGGAGCTCCCAACCTCAGGTGATCTACCTGCCTCATGCCTGGGATTACAGGCATGAACCACCGCACCCGGCCTAGAGTAACACGTTCTTAACCACTATATTATTATTCTTTTCACGTTGTCTTGATTATACAACTTCCTCTTTCCATTTTTCTCTAATCTTTGCCTTATAAAGACTTAACATTTTTCCTTAAATAAAATCCCACCAACCACCCAAACATTTTTAATTTTATAACAACCTACTCTCTTGAGCCAGTGTCCTGCTGCTCCACTTTAATTCAACATTTAATATTAGTAATCTTTCCTTGTTTTTCTCTCTTCATAAAACACTTTATTGACCTTTCAAGATGTTTCAGTAGGTGAAAATTGAAAAAAATAAAAAAAAGCAGTTTCTGGGATTCGAGAACAAATGTATTTAGTCATGTATAACGTGTAGAGTTATATAAGTGTTCATCGTTTTGGTAAAGTAACACCTTATTTGGGGTAACTAAAAGTGAGTTGACTTTGGCTGATGGAGATAAATGTAGAGAAAAGAGGTGACAATTTCAACTGAGAAGATTGGTTGCAAGCATCTTTTGAAGATCTTTTGAAGAATTTGGAAGCTCAGACAAAAGAGTCTAAAACTCATCCTCTAACCTAGTATAAACTATTAAGTATATTTGATTATTTTAGAGACAGTAAATATGTTCTTATGACAATATGGCAAATACTATTCAGGTAAAAGTATCTATCATAAAAAGAGAGACCACCAGCAATAGATAGATTTGGTCTTCATTTTGGCAGACCCCAAAACGTTATGTTAGAAGTGGAGGACGGTTGAGCGAAGATTCTATTTGCCACCTCAGCAATAATAATAGCATGACTTATATATAATTTTATATACTATAAATTTAAGCATAACACAAAAATGACCTTATTTTACATTTCTAAAGACTTATCAATTAGGTACTATGATTTTCATCCTTACTTGTATCCAAACTAAAGCTAGTAGAGATTTAAAAACCTGCCAAAGTTTACAGTGGAATAGATATTACAACCTAGTAAACCAGAACCATTTTCTGTAACACCTTTGTGATGTTCTAAAACCTTTGCAACTTTCCAATGATGGTAATTTTTCTTACACACAATACTCTGAATTTATTGAAGCAATGCTATACCAGTTACTTGCCTTTGGTGTGAATCTACCATCACTGACTTAGATAAATCCGGATTCATCTCCTGGCATGTGAAGATGCTCAGAGAATAGACTAAAATTCCCATTATCAAGGAAAAACTGTAGTGGCTATTATATTGACCTTAATAACTAGTATGAATTTAGGAACATGCTGCAGTTAGTCCTCAATCATTGTAACCAAAGGACAGATTTAATTCCTTCTGGGACTATCTTTTCTTCCCCAGAAATTTTAGCACCTTCAGGACAAGTTGTGTTTTGATTCAACATCCATCCCCTTGAATATAGCACATATGATTCTTGGATCATATTTCAGATGACTTCTTTCAAAATAAAGGAGAGGAATTCTAGGTAATGTTCAGAGAACAAAAAATGTTATTAGGCATGTTGGGGTAGAATATTCATGGAAGACAGATTTATTATTTGCTTCCTAAGCAATATCAAATAATCCCCAAAGAAACCATTCAGTTATTTTTGAATAATTTCTCTTTATGCATTCTTTTAAAATTTAAGTAAATTTGACTTTAGATTAATGAATACCATGAATTATGTTTTATTTATATTTATAGGCTGTGGACTCAAAGGTCCTGGGGAAATCAGTTTGTTTTATAAAATGACATTCTAACAACTATGAAAAAATTAGAATTCTTCCTAGTTTAAGCTATTCTTCAATATATAATCCATAGATTGGGAAATAGTTAAATAAACATAAAATTAAACATTTAAAAAGTAGAATAAAGTGTAAAATACATAAAATAATGCCTTATGACTGAGCACCTTGAATACATTAGACATTTTGAATTCAACACTTAAATATATATTACCATCATTTCCAGACCGGATCACACCGGATCAAACCAGACCAGACTGGATCAAACCAGACCAGACCAGACCAGACCGGATCAAACCGGATCAAACCAGAACAGACCAGATCAAACTGGATCAAACCGGATCAAGCCAGACCAGACCGGATCAAACTGGATCAAACCGGATCAAATCATATCAAACCGGATGGTTTGATCCAGTTTGATCCGGTCTGGTCTGGTTTGATACGGTGTGTTCCAGTTTGATCCGGTCTAATCCAGTTTGATCTGGTTTGGTCTGGTTTGATCCGGTCTAGTCTGGTTTGATCCGGTTTGATCCGGTCTGGTCCAGATTGAGCCGGTTTGATTCGGTCTAGTCTGGTTTGATCTGGTTTGATCCGGTTTGGTCTGGTTTGATTCGGTCTAGTCTGGTTTGATCCGGTTTGATCCGGTCCAATCCAGTTTGATCCGGTTTGGTCTGGTTTGATCCGGTCTAGTCTGGTTTGATCTGGTTTGATCCAGTCTGGTCCGGATTGAGCCAGTTTGATCCGGTTTGATCTGGTCTGGTCCGGATTGAGCCGGTTTGATCCGGTCTGGACCGGTTTGAGCCGGTTTGATCCGGTCTGGTCCAGTTTGAGCCGGTGATCCGGTCTGGTCCGGTTTGAGCCGGTTTGATCCGGTCTGGTCCGGTTTGATCCGGTTTGATCCGGTCTGGTCCGGTTTGAGCCGGTGATCCGGTCTGGTCCGGTTTGGTCCGGTTTGAGCTGGTTTGATCTGGTTTGATCTGGTCTGGTCCGGTTTGAGCCGGTTGGATCCGGTCTGGTCTGGTTTGATCCGGTGTGATCCGGTCTGGTCTGGTTTGATCTGGTTGGATCCGGTTTGATCTGGTTTGATCCGGTTTGATCAGGTTTTGATCCGGTCTGATATGAGGTTTGAACTGGTCTGGTTGGGTTTGATCCCGTGTGATCTGGTTTTATCTAGTTTGATCCGTTTTGGTATGGTTTGATCCGGTTTGATCCGGTCTGGTCCAGTTTGATCCGGTGTGTTCCGGTTTTATCCGGTCCAATCCAGTTTGATCCGGTTTGGTCTGGTTTGATCCGGTCTGGTCCGGTTTGAGCCAGTTTGATCAGGTTTCATCTGGCTTGATCCGGTTTGATCCGGTCCGATCCGGTTTGATCCGGTCTGGTCTGGTTTGATCCGGTTTGATCCAGTTTGATCCGGTCTGGTCTGGCTTTATCCGGTTTGATCCAGTCCGATCCGGTTTGTTCCGGTTTGATCCGGTCCGGTCTGGTTTGATCCGGTGTGATCTGGTTTTATCCGGTTTGATCCGGTTTGGTGTGGTTTGATCCGGTTTGAGGCGGTCTGCTCTGATCGGGTTTGATCCGGTCCAGTTTGGTTTGTTCCGGTTTGATCTGGTCTGGTCTGATTTGATTTGGTTTGATCCGGTCCGATCCGGTTTGATCCGGTTTGATCCGGTCCGATCCGGTTTGATCCGGTCCGATCCGGTTTGATCCGGTTTGATCCGGTCCGATCCGGTTTGATCCGGTTTGATCCGGTCCGATCCGGTTTGATCCGGTTTGATCCGGTTTGATCCGGTTTGATCCGGTCCGATCCGGTTTGATCCGGTTTGATCCGGTCCGATCCGGTTTGATCCGGTTTGATCCGGTCCGATCCGGTTTGATCCGGTTTCATCCGGTTTGATCCGGTTTGATCCGGTCCGATCCGGTTTGATCCGGTTTGATCCGGTCCGATCCGGTTTGATCCGGTTTGATCCGGTTTGATCCGGTTTGATCCGGTCCGATCCGGTTTGATCCGGTTTGATCCGGTCCGATCCGGTTTGATCCGGTTTGATCCGGTTTGATCCGGTTTGATCCGGTCCGATCCGGTTTGATCCGGTTTGATCCGGTCCGATCCGGTTTGATCCGGTTTGATCTGGTTTGATCCGGTTTGATCCGGTCCGATCCGGTTTGATCCGGTTTGATCCGGTCCGATCCGGTTTGATCCGGTTTGATCCGGTTTGATCCGGTTTGATCCGGTCCGATCCGGTTTGATCCGGTTTGATCCGGTCCGATCCGGTTTGATCCGGTTTGATCTGGTTTGATCCGGTTTGATCCGGTCCGATCCGGTTTGATCCGGTTTGATCCGGTCCGATCCGGTTTGATCCGGTTTGATCCGGTTTGATCCGGTTTGATCCGGTCTGATCCGGTTTGATCCGGTTTGATCCGGTCTGATCCGGTTTGGTCCGGTTTGATCCGGTCTGATCCGGTTTGATCCGGTCTGGTCCGGTTTGATCCGGTCTGATCCGGTTTGGTCCGGTTTGTTCTAGTTTAATCCGGTTTGATCCGGTTTGGTCCGGTTTGATCCGGTTTGATCCGGTCTGGTTGGTTTGACACGGTTTGATCCGGTTTGATCCGGTCTGGTCCGGTTTGAGCCGGTGATCCGGTCTGGTCCGGTTTCAGCCGGGTTGATCTGGTTTGATCCTTTGATCCGGTTTGATCTGGTTTTGATCCGGTCTGATCTGAGGTCTGATTTAGTGTGATCTGGTTTTATCCGGTTTGATACGGTTTGGTGTGGTTTGATCCGGTTCGATCCGGTTCGATCCGGTTTCATCCGGTCCTATCCGGTCCGGTCCGGTTTGCTCTGGTTTGATCCGGGTTGATCCGGTTTGATCCGGTTTGATCTGGTTTGATCCGGTCCGACCCGGTTTAATCTGGTTTGATCCGGTTTGATCCGTTCTGGTCTGGCTTGATCCGGTTTGATCCGGTTTGATCCGGTTTGGTCCGGTCCGATTCGGTTCCATCTGGTATGATCCGGTTTGATCCGGTCCGATCTGGTTTGTTCCAGTTTGCTCCGGTCTGGTCTGGTTTGATCCGGTTTGATCCGGTCCGATCCGGTTTCATCTGGTTTGATCCGGTATGATCCGGTCCGATCCGGTTTGATCCGGTCTGGTCTGCTTTGATCCGGTTTGATCCGGTTTCATCCGGTCTGATCCGGTTTGATCCGATCTGGTCTGGTTTGATCCGGTTTGATCCGGTTTGATCCGGTTTCATCCGGTCTGGTCTGCCTTGATCCGATTTAATCCGGTTTTATCCGGTCCGATCCAGTTTGTTCTCGTTTGATCCGGTCTGGTCTGGTTTGATCCGGTGTGATCTGGTTTTATCCGGTTTGGTCCGGTTTGGTGTGGTTTGATCCAGTTTGAGGCGGTCTGCTCTGATCCGGTTTGATCCGGTCCAGTTTGCTTTGTTCCGGTTTGATCTGGTCTGGTCTGGTTTTCTTCCGGTTTGATCTGCTCTGGTCTGGTTTGATCCGGTGTGATATGGTTTTATCGGGTTTGATCCGGTTTGGTGTGGTTTGATCCAGTTTGAGCCAGTCTGTTCTGGTCTGATCCGGTCTGATCCGGTTTGAGCCGGTCTGTTCTGGTCTGATCCGGTCCGATCCGGTTTGATCCGGTTTGGTCGGTCCGATCCGGTTTGATCCGGTTTCAACCGGTCCGATCCGGTTCCATCTGGTATGATCCGGTTTGATCTGGTCCGATCCGGTTTGTTCTATTTTGATCCGGTCTGGTCTGGCTTGATCCGGTATGATCCGGCCCGATCCGGTTTCATCTGGTTTGATCCGGTCCGATCCGGTTTGTTCCGGTTTGATCCGGTCTGGTCTGGTTTGATCCGGTTTGATCCGGTCCGATCCGGTTTGTTCCGGTTTGATCCAGTTTGATCCGGTCCGATCCGGTTTGTTCCGGTTTGATCCGGTCTGGTCTGGTTTGATCCGGTGTGATCCGGTTTTATCTGGTTTGATCCGGTTTGATCCGGTCCGATCCGGTTTGATCCGGTTTGATCCGGTCCAATCCGGTCCAATCCGGTTTGATCCAGTTTGATCCGGTCCAATCCGGTTTGATCTGGTTTGATCCTGTTTTATCCGGTCCGATCCGGTCCGATCCGGTTTGATCCGGCTTGATCCGTTTTGATCCGGTCCGATCCGGTTTGATCCAGTTTCAACCGGTCCGATCCGGTTTCATCTGGTATGATCCGGTTTGATCCGGTCCGATCCGGTTTGATCCGGTCTGGTCTGAGTTGATCCGGTTTGATCCAGTTTGATCCTGTCTGGTCTGGCTTGATCCGGTTGGATCCGGTCCGATCCGGTTTGTTCCACTTTGATCCGGTCTGGTCTCTTGTGATCCGGTGTGATCTGGTTTTATCCGGTTTGATCCGGTTTGGTGTGGTTTGATCCGGTTTGAGCTGGACTGGTCTCGTCTGATCCGGTTTGATCCGGTCCAGTTTAGTTTGTTCCGGTTTGATCTGGTCTGGTCTGGTTTTCTTCCGGTTTGATCCAGTCTGGTCCAGTTTGAGCCGGTTTGATCCGGTTTGATCTGCTTTGATCCAGTTTAGTCTGGTTTGATCCGGTCTGGTCTGGTTTGATCCGGTCTGGTCTGGTTTGATCCAGTGTGATCCGGTTTGATCCGTTTCGATCCGGTTTGATCCGGTTTGGTCTGGTTTGATCCGGTTTGATGCGGTTTGATCCGGTTTGATCCGGTCTGCTCTGGTTTGGTCCGGTTTGATCCTATTTTTCATCATTGAAACAATAATGCAATCAATTTATATCCCACAGACAATCAACTGATCAACTGTTAGGACAAATTATTATTGAGTAGTAGTTTAATAATTTAATGAGAAATTCAGTCTATTTCACTGATTTTTCTTAATTAAATTCAGGTTAAATCTATAGATATTATAATGGATTACTATGGAGATGTTTCAGATAAAGTGACTTTAGGAAAAAGAATAAAGCTTGAGAAGTACATATG
>NW_016807444.1:302447-336969 GCF_001698545.2 Rhinopithecus bieti | reverse complement strand
TTTCCCCCCTTTATTTTTTTTTTTTTTTTTTTTTTTTTTTTTGTCTAGAACTGTTGGCATCATGTACTTTTAGTACAAATCTGACTTATTCAATCAGAATTTTCAGCACACTTAGTGTTGGTAGCAATGTATATTTTTTTCTGTTCTAGGTATTTTTGCACAAATACTTTCTGTGTGAAGTTCCACCCCTCCTTTTCTACTTACTTACATTTTGAAATGATTTCAAAATTCTTCATGATGAAAGGTGATTTATAAATATATCCTAAAGAATTGCATTTTCTCAAGAACCTCACTAGAGGCGGAAATGTTATGATTTAAAATTCAGAACAATGCTTTATTTAGCATTGTAACTTTTCAGAAAATAGCATAAATTTGATTTCTTTGCTCTTCTCGACGAGGTAGCCATTTTTACAGCTGTCACGAAATTAGATTTAAATTCAGCATAAGGATATTATGTATTCAGAGAGAGCTGTGCTTATAATACATATCTCATCCTCTGAAAATTTAACTACCTCTGCATTTTGAGCAGCTATTTCTGAAATGTGAAATGCAAACATAGAAAGCATATAAAATGTACCATTGTTTTCTTCAACTCTACCAATGTCCAGTGGATTTAGTGATTTTTTTAAAGAAAGAAAAATCTAAGTACCTTTAAGTGTTAATAACACATAATGTTGTTTCAAAGTCAATTATTTTGGCAAGCTGTAAAAGATGAAAAACTAACATATTGTAGCTCACAGAAATACTCCATTTACCTTTGAAGAAATCAAAAAGAAAAAAAAATAGGATACTGTTGTGAGATTTTGCTCTACTTGACAGCTTAGAAGTCAACCTGCCACAGTGTCATAGAAGCTGGCAAAAGTTATGAGACTCTTGGGTCAGAGACAAGGGACTTCATTAATCAAAGCACAGCAAACAACGTGAGCTTTATAGGCAAAGCAGTTCTTGCTCAAGTTGCCCTTTTAGTACCAGAAGACAACGTGAAGTACCATGTGTGGTTTATGTCACAGCTAAGGAATCCTGAGCATAGCAAAACCCCTATGTTTAATTTTTTGAAGGACTAGCACACCATTTTCCATAGTGACTGCACCATTTTATATTCCTACCAACAGTTCAGCAGGGTTGCAGTTTCTCTATATCCTCACCAACACTTGCAATTTCATTTTTATTTTTGTTATTAATAGTAAATATGGATTTGAGGTACTATCTTAACCCTACCTAAATACAATACAAACAAACCATCTCTCTCTCTCTCTCTCTCTCTCTCTCTCTCTCTTTTGAGACAAAATCTCTTTCTGTCACCCAGACTGGACTGAAGTGTCCCAATAAAGGCTCACTTACAGCCTAGACCTCCCTGCTTCCAGTGATCCATCTCAGCCTCCCAAATAGCTAGGACTATATGCATGTGCCACCAGGCCTGGCTAGCTTTATTTATTTATTTATTTATTTATTTATTTATTTATTTATTTAGATGAGATTTTGCCATGTTTCCCAAGCTGGTCTCCAAATCCTTGGCTCATGTGATCCACCTTCCTCACCCTCCCAAAATGCTGGGATTGCAGCTGTGAACCACTATGCTTAGCCTACTCTCTCTCTAACATACATCAGAATAGGGTAGTCCAATTTTAGGGGCAGACATTGTGAAATTAGAGTAATAAAAAGAGAAAGATTAGACAAGAACTTCTAACAAAGTATTTTTTCTTTTTTCAGTATGCTGGGCATTGGGGATACAGATATAAAGCAACAACAACATAGTTCGTATTATCACGAAGATAATAGTCTGGTAAAGAAGACAGATATTTTCAAATAATCAAGCATATAATTACAAATTATTATGAGTTATATAAAGGAAAAATGCAATAAAATATGTTTCCATTAAAAATATCTGCTGTCAGAGAAGTATTAAGTTGTTCCATATGATCATAGATTATATAGAGATATTGCGATTGTATCCAATTTGACTTACCACCTATTTCTATTTGACACACTGGGCACCTGAATAGTGAGATAATAATACACTGATTCTTATAAGATTAATAAAGTAATTTGCCTTTCCTAGCAATTTTTGCTTACCTTTCTAGTCTAAGCCCTATTTAGGGGGCACAGCTCAAAATGTTGCTTGTTGGCTTGCTCCCAGCTGTAAAGTACTTAATGATGGAAAACAAAAGAAAAAAAAAATTTGAGCAAATGAGTGACCACCCACAATCCTGATTCTCTAACTCTTGATTCCAGGAATTAAAAAAAAGCAACTTTCAGAATCATTACAGAAAATCACAGCAGCTGAAAGGCTTCCTGTATCCACCTTGCAACAGTTTTTATATTGCCTGCATATCTTCTGTCAGCTGGAGGACAGAGAAGCCTAAATCTTGCTATTAGTCACTCAGTATTCATTAGTTATATACTGAATATATCTATGTTAAACTTTCTACCGTACATATTAGGACCAAACTTATTTTCAGAACCAACATGATCTTAGTTATGCATTTTTCCAACACAACTAAGCTGTTTGATTTCTAAAATTATAATATTCTCAAGATTACCCTTTTGAAATTAATTTCAAATATATATTCACAGAATATGGATTTGTTTTTCTAACTGTACTTCCACTTCAATTCCCCTTTTGTTCTGTGATCTTTACCTTGAATACTTGACCCTGTGGTCTTACTCTCAGGATGGTATCTTAAAGTCTTCAAATATTTTGCACTTCCCACCCTTAATAGTTTTACTATTGGAATTTATGCTATTCTTTGTTTCATAAAACTGCCATGAGTATGCGCAATAATTATTTCAGCAAATACAAAAATAAAGGTCAAGAAATGAGCTAACTTTTATTGAATTTCTACATATATGTCAGGCATTATACTTGGGGAAGCTAGTCCATGGGACTCTTGTTGCAGTTGCCCTATGAAGTAGACATTGTCATCCTTATTTACAATTAAGGAACAGGAGAATGGTTCCTGGATCATCAAGTACTAACAGAATTGTTGATTAGGGCAATTTTTATGGGACACTTAAGTTCTGATAATTTTCTGGCTGCCTTTAAAAGGTAGACTCTTTTCACACTTCAGTAATAACTTTCACTCTTTACTTGTTGCTTTACCAGTAACTACTAAATTTTTATTCTTACTTTAATTGCAATCTTGCTTGGTCTCAGGCAAAGATTTGGAAGATAGTTTATTATATTTCATTTTCTGTTATTTTTTTCACTGCCAGTCCCCAAAGTAGCTTGTTTATTCAAAGGAAAGAAAATGCACATTTATTTTAACTTTCTGAGGAAAATGTCCTGACACAAAATAGACAAATTGATATTTCTTATGTTCTCATGAGAATTGTTCGGGAGCTTGACAGTTACGGCAGCAGAAGGAATAGAATAGAAGGGTATGACAAATATTGCACATTCCAAAATTTCACCATCAAATGAGAAAAACATATAGTATACAAAATATTTAAACATGCCAAGCCTCTTTTCACTCTTTTACCAAAGCTCTGAAGTAGCTATTGTTGTTTCAGCGTTCCATTATTTTATCCACTCTCTGTACTATGCATCTCTTCATTCTACAGCAAATGCATAATATGTTACTTCTGTTATTCACTGTATTCATTCTTCTACTGCCCTGAATACAAGTGTTTATTTACATAGGCAGCTCTAGTGTAAGATTTTGAGGTCCCTAAGATTGTGTTCTGTGTACTCAGGACTTATCCCATAGTAGTTGCTCAATACATATTTGTTGAGTTAAAATGAATTTCAGAGATAAAAAAAAAAAAAAACATTGTTTTCAAAGGAGACACATGTTAGGTGATAGTGATGCATTTGGACTCAGGTCTTCTGAATATAAATCTCAGTCTTATAATTTAAATTTTTATGCCATTCGTTTGCTTTAATAAATTCAGTAACCAAAACATTGATGACATTCTCAAGCAATGTGTTTATATTGGTCACACTCAGATGTTCTATAAATAATCATCCACTAAAAAATAATTACACTGCTATTAAACTGTTTTGGTTTGTAAGTATTTGGTTTTGTAGGTAATTTTCCTCTTAAAAGCATTAAATAACTTACCCATCTCTGTACATAAAATGTGTTCTGTATAAAATTTTTTAAATTACATGAAAACACAGGTCCCAATAAAAAAGAACTATACAGAGTAATTGGCAGCAAAGCATATAATTTAAATATGTGCACCAAACTTATCATTTATTGGGATGTAGTTTATCATATTTTAAAATTGATATTTATTTCAGAATATAATCAGTGTAATAACTGACTCATGCACTGGATGGATTTTTTTTTTCTTCTCATACCATCACAAGCTTAACAGAAACCTTGTAAATCATCTAATTCAGTATTTGTGAACATAAACAATCTTGAAGAAAAAATGACATAGATTTTTTACCATGGACTCCAAATACGTGTGTAGAGGAGAAAGTCAAAAGAGAATAGTTTTGATCCAACTCAATTTGAGCAAAAACCATTATATGAGCAGCATCAACATTTGACTAACCTCTGTTGCACCCCACTACTTTTAACACTTATGCAGCTGTGAGTTCACAACCTTTAATGGCAACTCTTTCACTTTTTGGACAACTCTAAATAGAAGCCCTCTCTTATGTTGAATTGAAATTCCTTTAAATTCCATCTAGTGATTCAGATTGCCTCTGAATTGCTTGTTGCCAAACAATGTAAGTGTCATATCTTTATCATATAACCGATGAAGACTTTTCAAATATTAGAAAACATTTATCATAGTCCCACTGCCCATTACCAAGTATTTCCTACCCCAAAGCAGTCGTTGTTTGTTCTCTTAATTATGCCTCTTATAATAATACACATCTTGGCATGTTACTCTTTATCTATTGATTTCTGATGTAATAGATGAGATTCAGCCAAAGAAAGTGCCTCAAGCTGAAAAGGAAGTGAATGATGCAGAGACAAATTTTCTTTCTTTTTTTCTCTTTCTTTCTTTCTTTCTTTCTTTCTTTCTTTCTTTTCTTTCTTTCTTTCTTTTTTCTTTCTTTCTTCCTTCCTTCTCTTCCTCCTTCCTTACTTCCTTCCTTCTTCTTACCTTCCTTCCTTCTTCTTCCCTCCCTCCTCCTCTCCCTCCCTCCCTCCCTCCTCCCTCTTTCTTTCTTCTTTCTTTCTTTCTTTCTTTCTTTCTTCTTTCTTTCTTTCTTTCTTCTTTCTTCTTTTTTTTTCTTTCTTTCTTTCTTTTCTTTCATTTCATTCTCTTTTCTTTTCCCTCCTCCCTTCTTTCCTTCCACTCATCCTCTCACCTTCCTTCCTCCGTTCCCTCTCTTTCTCTCGTCCCTATTTTTTTCTTTCATTTTTCTTTTTTTCTTTCGCTCGTCTCTCTTTCTCTGCTCTCTACTTCTTTCTTTCTTTCTTTCTTCTTTCTTTTTCTCTTTCTTTCTTCTTCTTTCTTTCTTTCTTTCTTTCTTTTTCTTCTTTCCTCTCTCTTTCCCTCCCTCCCTCTTCCTTCCTTCCTTCCTTCCTTCCTTCCCTCTCTCTTTCTCTTCTGTCTTCTTTCTTTCTCTGTTTTTTTTTTTTTCTTTTCTCTTTTCTTTTCTTTTGTATTCTTTTTTCTTTTCTTTTCTGAAAGAGTCTTGCTCTGTCTTCCAGGCTGGAGTGCAGTGGTGCAATCTCGGCTCATTGCAACCTCTGCCTCCTGGGTTCAAACGATTCTTATGCCTCAGCCACCTGAGTAGCTGGAACTACAAGCATGTGCCCAGCTAATTTTTGTATGTTTAGTAGGGATGGGGTTTTGCAATGTTGGCCAGGCTGGTTTCGAGCTCCTGGCCTCAAGCAATCCACTCAATTGGCCTCCCAAAGTGCTGGGATTGCAAACATGAGCCACTGCACATGACCAAAAGACAATTTTTTTTAATCAGACAAAAGTGTAGTTTGAAAAATGCTACCTAGAGAAAAAAATACATGCTATAAACTAGAATCCGATTTAAAGATTAACTAGTCCCATATACTAATTTTATATTTTCATTGTTGTTAATTCTATTTAAAGCTTAGGTTAAAAGGGATTGGGTTATTCATGTTTCTTACTCATAGAACACTGTCACCAAAACTTTTCTGCAATAGTACAAGACATACGGATGCAGGTATTTACATATGAATATGTGTATACTGAGTTGTCTTGAATACCTACTCCGTATTTCTATGCATCTCCCCATATATGGAACCACTCAAATGTGTTTGTTACATATCCTTGATTTTTATGTATCCTCATGAAATAGAGAGTATTTTATGTTTATATGCGTTTAAAACTTACATAAGTGGTATTATGCTACAGATCTCTTGCTGTTGCTTACTGTTTACTCAGTAGTGTGATTTTCAGTTTTGTCCACTTGCTCCATCTTGGTTGCACAATCTTAGAGGAAACATCTAGTATCCCCAGAACCTTCCCAGGTGGACTGTTTCAGAGTATCTGAGGATTAAGCTGGTTTATAAGAAGCTCTTCAGGTGGTTGTACCACCATATTGAATAGTTTCACCTATAGTGGTCCCATTGCTGGACACCTATATTGCCTCATACTCTAAAAACTACCACGTAAAAGTTACTCTGGAAATGTACTCCAGGACTGTAGGGTAGGAGTTACAAATGCATTCTAGATTTGACTATTTCTGAGCTGTTCTTCAGACTGGCCACATCTGTTTATATTTCTACCAGCAATGCTTTGAATTTCCTATTATATTTTGACAAAACTTGTTATAATCAAAGCTTCTAGTATGTGTCAGAGAAGTTAGGCATTTTTCTCAAACTCATATCATAAGATAATGTCAGAAATAAACCACAAATTTAAATAATCTTGACTCTATAGGTAGTTTCACTACATCAAAGTGTCTGTAAAAGAACATTGTTTGATGCTATTGTCAATACTCTGTCAAAATATGTCGGTTATAAAACTGACTCAACTCCTCTACTGAAGAGAAACTTCTGCTAAAGTTATTTTAAAATCAAGCAAATATGCTGTCTCTTTCTATTTTATATTGTCATTAATGTTGTTTAGATTACTGTTTATATTATCCTTGCCATTATTTTTGTTTATATTATTCTTGTCATTCCTATTGTTTATATTATTCTCAATATTTCATATTATGTTATTATTATTGTTTACTCCAGTACCATGCACATTATTTGTATATTTCTGGTGTTTTGTCATAAAATGTAACAATTGCAATGGTTGACCCAAAGAGTTTCCATTGGCTTCCCAAATGGACCTTCAGCACAATAATACAATTAAGATAAAAACAATGAAACTATGTGAAGGCTAACATTCAATAAAAAGATTAGACAATAGGTGATAGTATTTCACATAAAGATGTGAAATGCATTATATTTGGCTGAAACAGAAAAGTGAATGTGGTATTGTGTTAATGAATCACAGAGCAATGTGATGACTTTGAACCTATTAACATATGGAATTTTTCACCTACTTACTTCACTTTTCAACTGAGTTACTTTACTAAGATTCCTAACATTTTATCCTAAATATTTATTTATTGATTAATGGGAAACTATTTGATCTCTCAAAAGATATCTTTTAATTTTTTATGTGCTAAATTCCCTGATTATGATTTTATGAAACCCTATATTTTCTGCACACGTTTTAATATTTAATTTTGCTGTGGACTGTGCTTATCTCAGATTTTATACTCAGTCAAGAAGCTAATGTCACAAATACAGATATAGACCTGAAAGTGGGATGTCAGTTCTCAATTGTTTACAATACTATTTCCCTTCTTTACTTGTCATGGCATGATCTGTTCAACCCTGACACTTAAATTATTGGCAGTAATACATACAATGGTAATGAATAAATTATGTTTAATACAATGTATTATGTATTTATTAGTAATTAAGAATAAAACATGAAAAGCTTGTCCTTTCCCATATTCATTTTCTATTAATGCAGAGCAAAATGCTAAAAATATAGCAGCTTAAGACAAAAGCAAAAATTATCTCATAGTGTCTGTAGGTCAGGAATATGGGCATAGGTTAACTGGAGTCTCTGCTCAGGGTCTCACCAGGCTGAATGGTTTTGTCCACAGCTGCAATTTCATCTTCCAAGATTATTGATTATCAGAATTCAGTTCCTTATAGCTTAGGAATGAGACTTTCAGATTCTAGCCTCCCTATTTCTGCCACCTGACACTCTCCTTACCATGGCAGTTTGCTTTTTTAAGTTCAACAGTAGAGGATCTGCTCCTGCATAGTATCACTTCTAAGACCTCACCTGATTAGATCAGGCCCACCAAGAATAACTTTTTTTGCTAAATTTAAAGTCAATTGACTAGGAACCATAATTACACCTACGAAACACTTTTGCCATAAAATACAAAAAATATCACAAAAGTGATATCCCATCGTATTCACAGGCTCTTCTCACACTCAAGTGGATTATACAAAACTATGTATCTCTGTAGAGTATGCTAAAGAGCAAGAAACTTCTGTCTTATTTGTTACTGTAGTTATGCTGCCCATCACAGTGTCAACACTAAATATTTGTTGAATGAATGAATCCTCTCATAGCTAGTTAATTTTGTAACTATCCTAATAAAATATTTGTTGCTTGACAAAAATATTTCTCACATAATGATTTTCAGAGTATTTAATGCAGATTGACCTATTTGTTAGGAAAGTAGCAGTGTTTTACTAATGAATTCTGACCCAATGCTAAATTTTGGCTGAATTTCTGTATTGATGGCATGCATTTGCTATTGGAACTTGATTCAGCTCACAGATGGCTTCACAGTTGTTATACCTTGGAGATTCTAGGAGCCTTTGAGGGATAGCATATGTGAAAACTCAAGTTATTCCCAAAGGAGTTTCCTCTCTTATAAATAGTTAAATTACATTTTAGAGAAATATACCATTTTTCATTCACTAGCTAAAAGTAAATTTTGGAATTACACCACGTATAATCACAAGACTTGGGTCTGGTTGACAATGCACAATCAGACTTTAAGATTTATTTTTAAGTCATTTCTCTGAAAAAATATTTTGAAGCTTTGGAAATGTGAGGAATTGCATACATGTCAAGGAAACCAAAATAATGCATTGTATCTCAAAAACAAGGCCTTGAATTTGATTACCAATATCTTCAGCAGTGATATTGAATTTTTCCACAAGCAGTGCGATTTTATAAGTAGAAAATAAGTGATTGCATAGCACATTTGTATTAGTAAGTAACAAAATAATAAGGGAAGACAATGAATTTGAAAGATGCAGATGCAGAGACCAGATCATGTGTCCTGTGTTAGGAATTTGGCTGTGGCAATAATGAGAAAGTAAAGTATAGTCAGAGGCTACAAAGTTTTGGTGAGTATTTTCCATGTCCTAGATATGTGTGTAATATAAATAAAAATATAAAATGTTCCTTTGAGTTTAAATTTAGTGCAAATTTTTGGAATTTTGCCTCTCTTCCTTAAATTTCATCACTCAATTAAACTGAAGGATTTACCTGCTCCTCAGAAGATTTTGATCTTGAATCCATAAAATACACATTTTCATGATTTTGCAACATATATAACCAGACATTATTTACTTATTTTGTGTCTTGCTTATATTCACATATGTATATATGTGTGTATGTGTGTGCATATATAAACATGTATATACTGATTATACCTGTAGAAATCTTTAGAAAACTGTAATTAAAGTAAATACTGTTGTGTCACTTGAGATCTTAGTGTTATATTTAGTTCTGTTTTTTATAAATATACAATTATTTGGATTATTTTTATGAAGGTAAAATCTATTACTGTTACATGCATGAAGAAACCAACAAAACTCTTGGTTTATTTTACAAGTGTTTAAGTATGTACTCTGTCAAAACTTCCACATAGGGCCATGCCAAGTTTGTAGTATCAGGGTGGGCTTAGTGCTTTTTTTAATTAATTCATTGCTCATTCTTTAAGTCAGTAGTTATTGAGTACTTTTTCTGTACTAGGCCCTGGAAATATAGTTGTGAACACAACAGGCATATTCTGTACCTTTATAGAGTTTACTGAAGTGTAGAAGAATCAGATACAAGTATAAATAAAATAATTACACAGAAGATACAGTTACATTTATCATAAGAGCTATAAGGAAGCGATGCTGTGTTCTATGAGAGCATATAACTGATCCACAGGGTTATGGAAGGCAACTGAAGGAAATGACTTTCAGACTTAAATTTGAAGAGTAAATAGATAAAGACAACATGGCAAAAGGCTGTGAGGAGGGAGGTAGGGTCATAAAGAGAGCATTTTAAGCAGATGGAATAAAAATATGGTGAAAAATAAGATGACAATTATTTGGTATTTTGAGGAATTAAAATATCTGGAACATTTGGCATAGTGAGAGGCTGTGGAGTGGAAGATACAGATATAAAACTCTTTAGAAATAAGAAATGCATCAGGGCATTGCAAGTCATTTTAAAGATTTTTAAATTTATCCTAAGAGCAATGGGTAACCACTAAATAGTTTGAGAAAGTAGGAGTGTAAGGTATTATATATAAGAATTGTATCTGCATTTTTAAGATTCTATGACCAAGAATACAGGAAACTAGGGGTTGGGAGGAAGTGATTGTAGTGTTCTAAACAAGAGACACTAGTGGCTTGGATAAGAGTCATCAGAGGGAGAGGTAATAATGTGCTGAGTTTGAGATAAAATTAGGAAGCGAACTAACAAAGATTTGTTATTCATGGGTGTTATGTGTGAATGGCAAGGCATTATTAAGGAAGAGAACACAAGTGGGAGTAAATGGACCATTCATTGAAATGAGGAATGATGGAAGTGAAGCAGAGACACCTTTAAGACAGCCAAATGGCAAAGTAAACACAACCCTCTCCCCGACACACACAAACTCACACCAAAAAGAGTAAGTTTTATTTATCTTGAGCTGAGAACAGAACAGGAGTGTCTGAGCTGGAGTTAAAATCTAGGGGAGCTTTTGAAATACGGACTGAGAAGAGAAGTGAGTTAAGAACCACATCCAAAAGCACTGAAGTACATAAAGACCTACAATAATGGAGAGATCCAAAATACTAAAATCATAAAAAAGCAGAGACATCAGAAAGACAACAGAGAATAATATCCTGAAAGTAAGAAGGGAGTGTCCTGAGAAGAAAAGTATGGCAAAGTCAACTAGTAAGTTTTAAGTTTTGCAATCAGATAGAAGAATGAGGCAATGAAAACTTTTATGCAATATATAGTTTTTGAGGGCAAAGTCTATGTCTTATATTTCTTTATCCCCATTATATCTTACAGAACTCAATAAATTGCTGTAAACTAAAATAAAAAAATAGCTAACAACCATAGAAAGCTTCTTTTCCAATAATCTTCCTTTTATTTCTATGTTAGGAAAAATGCTAGCATATGCAAACCTTAGTTTATTTATTAGGGAGTGATTTTAATCATACTAAATAACTCATATGTAAAGGCTGCTAAGGCCATAAAATATATAATGTTGCATGTTGTATTTCAGTTCCATGACATAATTAAACATTCTGGTAGTACACAGTGCAAGTCCTCAGTTGTGCATATCATCTTTTAAGTAAAGTATGTCTAATTTAGTCATTAATGAAATTCACAGAGATTCTTTGCCCTGGCTTATTTTATTATACAAGAATTTATTTTATCATCTAGCAGGGAACACTTTTATTCCATACAATTCAGTATTTCTGAAGACTTCATAATCTTTTTCATATTCCTAATACTTTATAATTCTAAGATTTTCATATCACCAAAAACCAGTATATGTTTTCATGTATATAGCAATCAGTATATGTTTTCATTTACTATAAATAAAATGACATAAGTCAGCTGGCTGCAATATATGTTTTTAGTGCCAGATCTTCTTTTCCAGCCACATTTATTATTTACCCACTCAAATTTGTTCATTCTGGCTTGCATACCTTCCCTTGAAGGGCTTCTATCTTTTTCTTTGCCAATGTATATTCTTTGCCTTCTTCCAAATGTTGAATAAAATGTACCTTATTTTAGGAATTATTCAAATTAGGTCCCAATCCTGACATTAATTTTTCATTGTTCATATATTCCAGTTAGGCTTTTAAAAGTGTATTCTCTGATATATTGAGCTAGAGTGTAAATCAAATGGTGTGTTCATCAATGAGAGTGTGCACATTGTTGTGTCACTGATACTCGTATTACCTCTCCTGGCTAATGAAATGCAAAATCCAGGGGCACAATTCACATTACATATAAACAGGATTTCATGTTAAAGTGTCACTTCCTACCCCCCATGAAGCATGTAGTTGCACTGAGGCTGACAAACACGGTAGATACTCATTTTTGTATTCCTGGATATTTGACAATAGGAAATACAATAAGCATTCACCATTTTGCTCTTGGGCTTCATTTTCTATACTCTAATATATTTTTGATTTATGTTAATATATATTTAATTTTACTTCAAATAAACCTTAATATATTTACATTTTGTGCTATTTTTCGGGTTCTTTAACTGAGAAATAAAAACTTCTTGTCTCCTCACAGAATATTTGGTCATGGTATTATGGCATTAAGCACTTAATTTGTACTCAACAAATGATTATTGAAAGAGTTAATTAATAAATTATTTCAATGGAAATACAATACATTATAAACTATGCACATGGATTCTCTCCCACTAACTATGCCTGTGTGAGCAACAGCAGTCAATATTTTAGGAACTCACTTTTGCCATCTGAAAAATGAGGATATTCATTTATCCATTTAAGACATCTTTATTAAGTACCTACTCTGTGTCATGAACCAATCTAGAAAATGGAAGTCTAAATTGAACGAAACAAGCCAAGTAACTGCCTTCCTCCAGTGTACATTCTAGCCAGAAATTAATAAACCAGTTAATATACAATGTTTTGGCCTTTACTCATTCATTTCAATAAGATTTATTAAGTAAATTAGTGTAAAAATACCATTATACCTTTGGTTGAATACCAAGATAAATATAATACTACTATTGCTCTCAATTTATATTTTAGTGCAAAATATGTCTTTGCACAATTATGATACATGACAAATAGTAAAAACTTCCATGGCAACACTAATGATAAAAAGGTAAGGAAATTAAGAAGAAAGGAGAGAATCGTGACAGTTGAAAATAGGACCATGTGATTTCATAAGCCCTTGTAACAATAGGATACTGTTTTGATTGACACTTGCAGAGATACTCAAAACACTTGTGATAAAATTATCATAAAAAGAATCCCATGACAACATTGCTATAATACATTTTGTAAAGCCACTAGATCTCAAACACTCTCATTGCATTCCACCTCACTTGGTAAAGGCCAAGTCTTTACAATAGCCTTCACATTTCTACGTGGTCTGCAGATCCCGTTACCTCACTGGTTCATTTCCTACCACTCCCCAACACCCACTCCATTCCAGGCACCCCACCCTTTTCTTCGGGATTCTTCCACTCTGACAAGTATATTAGCAATTCTGCACACAGACACTTCTATTCTCTATGCTTGGAAAATCCTTCCCCACACATTTGACAAATCACGCATCCTTGCCCATCAGGGCTCTATTAAATATTACAGCATTTGATAGACCTTCTATGAAACAAAGCCCAGTATTATCACCACTCTCATTTCCCAATCTCCAATGTTATTTTTTCTCACAATCTTTATATTTATAAATAATACTATACTTTTATTTTTGTTTATTTCTCTTCTCCCCTGCTAAGCTCCAAGATTGTATGACTTGGTCTGCTTTGTTGATTGTTTGCTGATTCCAGCATCTAGGCCAGAGCCTTACACATAGCATCTTTAGATATTTGTTAAGTAAATTAATATATATTGCCCCTTAATATAGGGACATAAGGCATTAAATTAAATTGGACCAAATAAATCTTATATTGCTTACTAGGGGGCACAGAGTAAGAAAGCAACAGAAAACAGATCTGAATAGTTCAAATAAGAAAAAAAAAAATCCATTTGAAGGTTATTGGATAATGAACATAATTAAGGGCAAATCTAAGCATCCAAGCCTTGAAAAGAGCCAGACTATTTCCAGAAATATGAGAAACAAGATATTTAGAGAATTATGGAGTACAACTCATAAATCTGTGCATCTTTAATCAAAATTCTAGTTCCAAATGAAAACAATTTGGTTTAACAAAACTAAAATGCCTGTCTGCTCTACGGCCAGCAGAGTTGTGGGGCACAGATTTGGCAAATATTATGATTGTTGATCCTATCAAAACTAACTAGAAATTGAAAGGGCAAGCTCTAAAAGGAAACATACCATTACCAGAGTTTTGGGAACAATGATGACTGAGAGAAATTTACGTATACTTACTGCAGTCTCTGAAGCTGAGAGCATATTTAAGGATCTCATAATATACAAAAATGTATTATTTTAGTTTAACTTTACCATCTAATATTGGCAGATTTATAAATAATAAGTAATAATTGTATAATAAATAACTATAAATAACCCTTTCAACCCAAGTAGTAACTAAATAATTATCACATTTTATTTTTAATTAAACTTTTGTTTTGAGATAATTGTGGATTCACATGCAATTTTAAGAAAATTACAGAGAAAGTTCATGTATCCACTACCCAGTTTCTGCCAATGATAATATCTTGCAAACTATCGTACAATATCCCAACCAGGATGTTGATATTTATATAATCAAGATACAGAACTTTTCCATCACCATAGGATACTTTACATTGCCCTTTTATAGCCAAACTAATTCCCACCCCAGCCCCCTGTTTAACCTCTTACAATCACTTATCTGTTCAATTATAGAATTTTGTCATTTTAAGAACGTTGTATAAATGGAAACTAAGTATGTAATTTTTTTAGGATTAGCATTTTTTACTCAGCATAATTCCCTGGAGATTCATTCAAACTTATGTGTGTATCAATAGTTCGGTCCTTTTCATTGCTAGCATTAGCATTTGATGGCATGAATGTACTGTAGTTTATTTAGCTACTTACTCATTAAAGGATATCTGCACTGTTTACAGTTTTGGCTATTGGGTATATCGGGTTTTGTGTTAATATAACTTTTCGTGTCCCTGGTATAAATGCCCAGAAGTGCAATTACCAGATTATATTTTAGTTGCATGTTTTGTTTCTTTAGCAATTGCCAAACTGTCTTCTAGAGTGGCTGTACCATTTTCTGTTTCTGCTGGTGATATATAAGTGACTGAGTTTCTTTGCATTCTCTCCACTATTTCGAGGCATTACTCTTTTTTATTTTAGCCATTCTGGTGGATATATAGTGTTATTTCATTGTGGCTTTAATTTGCTTTTCCCAAATGCCTAATGATGTCTAACACCTTTTCGTGTGTTTATTTGCCATTTGTATATCCTTTTCTGTAAAATGTTTATTCATGGTTTTTTTTTTTTTTTTTTTTTTTTTGGCCGTTTTCAAATTGGATTGTTTGGGTTTGTTCTATCTTTGAATTTTGAGAGTTCTTGATATATTCAAGATATTAATCTTTGTTGGATATATAGTATGCAAATATTCCCCAGGCTGTATCTTGTAACTTGTTTTGTATTTTTATAGTTTGCATTTGTCAGTTACTCATTTTTAAGGTTTTTTAAAAGTAAAATGTGAGATTTAGGTTAAGATTTTGTCTTTTGTTTTATTTTTACTTTTAATTTTTGCATGTACATAGTAGGTACATATATTAAAGGAGTACAGAAGATAATTTGATACAGGCATACAATGGGTAATAATCACATCAGGGTAACTGAGGTAACCATCACCTCAAGCATGTACCCTTTCCTTGTGTTACAAATGATGCAATTATTATTTTTTAGTTATTTTAAAATGTACAATAAATTATTGTTGACAGTAGTTACACTGTTGTGTTGTCAAATACTAGATCTTATTCATTCTAATTATATGTGTCTATCCATTAACCATCTCCACTTCCCCTGCTCCTCTCCACTTCCCCTGCTCCTCTCTACTACCCTTTCCAGGTTGTTTTGTTTTTTTGACTATGGATTTCCAGTTGCTCCAGCAACATTTGTTGAAATGGTTATCTTTCTGTCACTGAACTGCTTTTATAGCTTTGTTGAAAAATCACGTGGCATATTTGTGTAGGTCTGTTGATGGATTCCCTACTCTGTTCTATTGATCTGTGTGTCTGTACCTCTGACAATACCACACAATTGTGATTACTATAGCTATATCATATGACTTGAAATTGAGTAGAACAATTCATCCATTTAATTGTACTTTTTCAAAATAATTTTAGCTATTGTCGTCCCCGTGTCTTTTCATATAAATTTTAGATTAAGTTTGTCTATGTTTATAATAAAAGGTTGATATTTTCTATAGATATCACAGTAAACATATAAATCAATTTAGGAAGAATTGACCTTTTTACTGTGTTGGGTCTTCCAGTCCATGAATACAACCTTCCATTTACTTAGATGTTTATGATTTCTTCCATTAGCATTTTATAATTTGGGGCGATACAGTTCCTGTACTAGTTTTGTTAGGTTCACACCTAAGTGTTTCAATCTATTTGTATGATTTCAAATGGTAGTGTATTTTCAAATTTAAATTCTGCATGTTTTTGCTCATATATAGAAATATAATTTATTTCTTTATTTATATTTTACATTCTGAGACCCTGCTGAAGTCATTTATTAATACTAGGAGTTTTGTTGTAGATCCCTTAGGAATTTCTATGGAGATAAACATAACATCTGTAAATGTTATTTTTAATTCTTTGTGCTTATTGTATTACTGTACTAACTACAACTGTTTTTGATGAGTGGAGAGGGTGAACATTTTTGCCTTGTTCTTGATGTTATGGAAAATTTTCAGCACTAAGTACAAATTTATCTATAGGTTATTTGTTAATGTTCTTTATTATGTTGAGAAAGTTCACTGCTATTCCTTTTTTCTGAGTTTTCTTTTTATCATGAATGTCAAATTTAGTCAAGTGTTTTCCCTGCATTAACAGATATTATTATAGGTATAAAATGTTTATCATTCAGTCTGTTCATATGGTGAATTATAATGATTGACATTCAAATATTTAACCAGCTTTATATGCCTAGAATATGGTTCGGTTAGTTTATCATATTTGAAAATACGTTACTGAGTTTATGTGCTAATATTTTAAAGAAGTTTTATATCTGTATGCATGAGGGATATTGACATATTGATTAGTAGTTTTTTCTTCATTTTTGGTATAGTTTTTTCTAGCTTTGATATCAAAAGAGACTATCTTCATAAAATGAGTCATGAAATCTCTTCTGTTTTTTGGAAGATATTATGCATAATTGGTGCTGTTTTTCTGCATTTGGTAGAAATCTTCAGTAAAAGCATTTGTACTTGTTATATTTGAAGTGTTTTCTGGACTTTTAAAATTATACTTTTATTTCCTTAATTGCTATAGCACAATTTCATATTTTACAGTTGGTGGTAAATTGTGCTTTTTGAGGATCTGGTGAGTTTCATCTATGTTATCAAATTTATGATTGTAAATTCATAGTATTTTCTATTTTTTTTTATCTTTAGGGTCTTTAGTGATATTTCATATTCCATTCCTTATGTCAATAATTTGTCTTTTTTTGGTCAACGATATTGATTTTTTAAAAATCCTTCCATTTTATTGATTTTCTGTTTTTAATTTCATTGGCTTGTATGCTTTCTTATTTACTTACTTCTGCTTGCTTTGAGGTTGTTTTCTCTTCTTTTAGGTTGTTGAGGTGTGAGTTTAATCAATGACTTGAGACTTTCCTCTTTTATAACATGTGTTTGGTACTGTAAGTTTTTCTCTCATAATGCTTTTGTTGTGCCCAACATATTTTCTTAGGTTGTTTTTACATTTTCATTTAGTTTGATGTGTTTTCAAAACATCCCTTGAAGCTTTCTCTTTGATTCATAGTTTATTTAGAAATGTGATATTTAGTTTCCATATTTTGAAGATTTTCTTTTATCTCTCAGTTATCGATATCCACTTTGATTATTTTGTAGTTACAGATAAATTCTATATAATTTTAAATATTTTAAGTTAGTTGTGGTTTGTTGTATTGCCTAGAATATGATCTATCTTGGCATATGTTCCCTGGTTACTTGAAAAGAATGTGTATTCTGTTCTTGCTGGTTGGAGTCTTCTATGAATGCAAGTTAGATACTGTTGATTGGTAGTGTTGCTGAGTTGTTCCATATTCTTATTGATTTTCTATCTAGTTGTTCTATAAGTTGAGAAAGTACTGTTAAAACTCCCACCAATAATTGTGTGTTTTTAAAATTTTTTTCTTACCAGTTCAATTAGTTTTTGCTTTACACACACAAAAAAATTTGCAACATTGTTTTTTGGTGCATACGCATTTAAGATTAGTATGTTTTCTTGGTGGATTTTCCGTATGTCATTATATATAATGTCCGTTTCTGTGTCTGGTAATTTTCTTGGCTCTCAAGTCTAAAGATGCTCCTTGACTATGATAACACATAGTAAGTTGAAAATCTTGTAAATCAAAAATACAGCTCAGAGACTCTTTGGTCAAGGAATCACTGATGCTTGAAGTCTGAAACCTCGTGGTTGCATATTGCATCTGCACCACAATAAAGCTGAAAAATTGTAAATCAAACCATTGTAAATCTGAGACTATCTGTATTTTATCTGATAGTAATATAGTCACTCCTGTTTTTCATTGATAAATATTTCCATGATAGTGTTTTTTCTATTTTTTTGCTGTTAATGTGGCTATATAGTTATATTTCAAGTGGGAGTCTTATAAGGTAGCAAATGGTTGAGTCTTGCTTTCCAGTCTACTCTGCCAATCTCTTTATATTGTTTGGTGTATTTAGAGTTGTTATATTTAATGTAATTTTGATGTTAGGATGTAAGTTTGCCATTTAAATTTTTTATTTTATGTTTTCTTTTTTTGTTTTTCATTTGTTTTCTTTTATCTGTTGTAGTGTGTTTATTTGAACATATTTGTGCAATGCCGTTTAAATTTATATACTGCATTTTTAGTGTATCTCTTACAGTTTTATTAGTGGTTGCTCTAGGTATTGTATTATATTTATATAATTTATCACTGCTATGTGCATTTACATATATAAACATATATATATTATATATAAATACATGTAAAATAGTGCTGTCATTTTAGTAGTTCAGGTGAATTGCAAAAGCTTTACCTCTCCTTATGTCCCTTTGTACCCCTGCATTTACAGCAAATCATAAATATCTTTTTTACATATATTTACAACCAGTGTTACAATTTTTACTTTGGCCATCAACCATAATTTAGAAAACTCAATGTAAGAAGAAAAATCTCTTATATTTATTAATGTTTTTGCTCACTCATATTTTTTCCTTCTAATATTTCAAATTTTGTGATTTTACTTTTATTATTTTCTGTTTAGAGAACTTAGCCATTCATTTAGGGTAGGTTTACTGCTGACAAATCTTTTTATGTTATATTTCAGTCTAGTTATTTCACTCTTCAGATTGTGTGATTTTTATTTATTTTTTTTGTTTTCCAATTCACTTATTCCTGCTTTTGTTAACTCTTTTGTTAAGCCTGCCCACTGAGTATTTTAAAAGATTTCTCAAAATCTTAGGTCTTTTCCCTTTTCTCTGTTTAATGATATTTCAAATGTAAATAAAAGTATTTGTAAACATAATACAATACCAAACATTATATAATAATTAAATTTCCTTTAGTATTATGTGATATGCATATATGTACATATCTTCAGATATATGTAGTATGTGACATACACACACACACACACACACACATATACATTAACACATTTAGTTCTGAGAATGACTTTAACAGGGAATTGAGATTCAGAAATCCTAAATGATTTCTACTTGATCACACAGTGGAAATTCAAATATAACTTGTTCTCTCACACTAAAAACTTTCCCTAACATTCTGAAATCCCATACAATATACACGAACCTTTTATGAATTTTGCAATATTCCCTCAAGGTTCTTTTTATCCAATGCCTTATTATTATAGCTTTATACTTGGTATTTCAGTAATATAAAACGCATAATTTTTATTTTAGAAAGTCTTTAACTTTCAGAATCATCTTCAATTATTAAGATATTATAATGAAATTTTTATCTTTAAGGCATTGGGAATTAACCTCTAGTTATCACTGAAACCTATTGACTGGTGGGAACGACAATTTAAAATGGCAGCAAAATTACCAGCAAAGGAATAAATATGTGAATTTGCCAGCATTTATAACTAAGGACAACTAATTTGTATTTTTATTTTGTTCCATTTTCGGTAGTTTTAAAAATTCAACTTTTTTAGTTATAACTAGTGACACTAACCCTCAAATAGCCTATACATCACTAAAAATTATACATGTCCACAATTATGGATGACATACTTCAAGACAGTCTATAAATACCACAGATTTAGGAAAACACTTCAAATAAAAATTACTGTAAATTGAGTGACCTTCGGGTGTTTTGCCAAGTGTGGTGTTACGGAGAATCAAATAAGTATGATTTTGCCAAAGAAAAAGACAATTTGGGATTACATTAGGAAAAAAAAAGAGCAAGAGCATATTTGATATGGCAGAACATTGCAATGTATCTTCAGAAATGCTAAGTAAGTTTGTTATGGGGGAGAAGTATTCATGTTATTCACATTGAAGAGTGCTAAAGAGAAGAAGTTGAGATCTATTTTGGGATTCATTGTGTCATTCTATAGGGTTTGGGTGTAATTCCAATAAGAAACTGAGTGTTATTTGAATGGAATATGAAGGGTCAGTTACTTCTTTGGTTTGAATGCTCTTGTCTCCTTCAAAATTTATGTTGAACAATGTTGAGAGGTGTGATCTTTGAGAGGTAATTGAGTCATGATGCTTCTGCTCCAATAATTGGAATCAGGTTATCATATAAAAGGGCTTAGTAGACGGAAGTAGTCTGGTGTGCCCTTCTGCCTTCTCTCATGTAAAGACACAATGTTTCTCCTGCATAGCAAATGCAGTAACAAGGTACCATCTTTGGAAGTAGAGAACAGACCCTCATCAGATAATAAATGTGCTGGTGCCCAGATACTGGATTTCTGAGACTCCAAAACTGTGGGAAACATATTTCTATTTTTATGAATTACTCAGTCTCAAATATTTTGATACAGCAACACAGAGGAACTAAGGCAATTGCATTGGGAATAAACTAAACAAGACAAATTAAAATACATGTAGATTCTGAATTAATAAATTCTTTTTATAAACATATAAATTCAATAACGTAGTCTTTATAAAGTGGTAAAACAGGATGCTAAGTAATCTTAATGTATCAATTATAAACTAATTCTATTTCTAGACAATACCAGGTAAAACCGCCCATCATTTAAATTTTTTAAACTCTTCAACTTAGTTCACAATGTTGTATTGTGTTGAGACGACAAGTATCTGTTGTTACTACAACTGAGAACTTGATACACTTGGACTCTAAACATTGCTGTCTGATTGCTACCTTCATTAGTCTTGGCAACTTTATCTGAATCTTTGTTGCTCTCTCTAGAGTTATACTCTCAGTCTCATCCCCTCTTGCTTAAGTATATCCTAATATTTGTTTTCTTTATCACAGAGGAAATCTAGTAAACTTTCTCAATATCTATACACAAATTTATTTCTGTGTAAATTTACTGTCTCTTTTATCCAGAGAATGTTTCTTCTTCCACTTATAGGCTACCTGCTTAACTTATGGGTGTTGTTTTTCCAACTAAATCTGTTAGAACCCAACCTAATATTATATTCTATAAAATTATCTATTTTCTGACTTCCCCACTATCTGTGAACATTCTCCAGTATCCCCAGTCTTAAAATCCCTCCTTACACTTGTTTCCTCAAACCCAGCTTTCTTTATTTCTCTTTCTCTTTATACTGATATACCTGAAAATAGTCAATTTTTGCTGATTTGCCTTCCTCACTTTCCATTCACCTCTTTAATCTACTAAATCCCGGTTTCTGCGTCTAATCCTCCATGACAATCTAGCTTTACCTATGTCAACGTGATCATTTAATAAATCTGGTAGGTTCTGCTTTGTTTTCATGCTACTTAGTTTATGGGACTTAAATATGACAAGAAAGGCACTCTAAGATTTTGCCTTTATCTACCTCTTCATCTATCACCATGACCTTTAAACCATACAATATATGTCCTAACCATAACAAATTACTCACAGTTCTGTATAGTTCTACTGCCTAATATGGTAGCTACTAGCCAAAGTTAGCTGTTCAAATTTAAATGTTCGTTAATAGTGGTTAAAAATTCTCTTCATTAGTCATACTAGCCACAGTTCAAATGCTCAATAGGCACATATAGCTAGTGGTTACCGTAGTGGATAAAGTGCTTGTTATCAAATACTTGTCTCCAATGGCTCAGAAAATATTTTTAGCATCTCAGTATTTTCTGTCACCAGCACTGCTTCCCAATACCAGAAACACTTGACCATTCCTTCCTTGTTTTCCAACTGAACTCATACTTAATTTGTTCTTACAGTGTTTTTATCATATGTAATATGGTCAAATGTCTTTCTCTCATGCTATGTCTAAGTTTCTCAATTTCTATATTGTGCCTGTTTGCATTCTCAATATCTAACAGTTCCTGATACATTTTGACACTAAAATATTGTTAGATGAATGAATAAAGGCAACAATAATCAGAGAAACTCAGAGATTTTAGTTAAATTAGACTTAAAATATGTATTTTTAAATATTTTGAAGTTACCCATATTTTAGGGCTTAATTCAAATTTCTTAACATATGTTTCCACAGAGGACAATCCAATAGTAGCCTGTTGGGAAAAGGTCCAGTCTCCTCAAATGATTCTCTAAGAGTTCCTAATTTGAAAGGATCCAAGTAATTGAATTATTCTAAGAAAACGAAGATTTGGCTGAAAATACTTAAATAAATTTTCATGAATTGCTCTTGGAACTTTATTTTTGCCTAAGCATTTGGAAATTTCTAATATTTATATAATACATATTTTAAATAAATAGTAGTAAGAAACACACATACTCTCACTGGAAGGTAGCATCTAATTCTTCTTAAATTCAGGTAAATTATATGGTGGTTAGAACTATAGTCTACTCAAATATTCTTTTGAGTTTCAAAAAGCCATTTTTGTCATGTAGTCAACTCCTATGTAGGGGCACAATACATATTAATTTATATGAATAATCAAGAAAATTATTTAGGCTAAAGAAACTACTGGAGTCAGAGGACTGGATTTACAATTAAGCTGACAGATTATGTAAATTACCTGCATTTATTTTTATTGTGTACATCTAAACTGAAATAATCATTTTTCATTATTTTATTATTCCTAATTTATCAGCAATTTATAAATGGCATTTATATTTCATTTGTGTGTACATATATCAAGTTAGTGTGGAAATTACAATCTACAGCCTAGTATGTGTCAGGTATACAGTGCCAACAACTATTTTTAAAAACACAGTCTGCTCTGGTTTCAATATTCACACCTAAACTCAAGGTAGCACTTTAATTCCTAGTACAGCAATGTTGGGAGGTTGTGCCTTTTAAAGGTGATTAAATCATTAAGATGGATTAATATTTTTCTCATGAGACTGAATTAGATCTCATTGTAATGGATTAGCTTCTTAGGGAGTGAGTTGTTACAAGGTGAGATTCCTCCTCATGTTTGATCCCCATTTGCTCACATGTGCTCACCTTTTTGCTTCCCTGCCATGTCTTGATGTAGCACAGGGCCTTCAGTGAAAGCTGAAGAGATGCTACCACCTTACTCTTGGGTTTTCCAGCCACCAGAATCATGAGTTAAATAAACCCCTTTTTAAAATTAATTACCTAACCTCAGGTATTCTGTTATAGCAACATGAAACAGACTAAGACCACATCCAACCTGGAGTATATACATATTTAAATATAAAGGCTATGGAAAACCCCTAACTGGTTTACCTAGGTTATATTACAAAATTATAAATATTTCATATGTGTGTATGCACATATATAAATATAGGTATGTGCATAGGTAAACACACACACACAGAGGATTCCTTTAAAAAGATTACAGTTGTCACCTATAGTTTGTATCTTATAAATGACTGAGTGTGTTCTTACAGGCCTTTCTAAACCAAATCCTTTGACTATGTGTTTCCATTTTAGCAGTGTGAATACTATGCGATACAATGAGATTAGCATTGATCTCATCTGAAATCACGCTCTTAAAACTAAAATATGTCTAAGACATGTAGAACATTGGGCCATCATAAGGTGCATAGCTTCTTAAATCAAAGTTAAAAGCCTCAAGCCTACATGAAGTATTCCTTCTAAAAGTCGAGTTTATACAGAAAGGAGTAGTAGAAGGAGGTAATATAGAAAAGTGACAAAATGATAGAAAGACTTTGCCTATTTTACAATTTAACCCAGAGCAAGAAAAGTATTTTGGTATTTGATCACATATGAATTTATTAATCCTTCTAATCACTATAGTTTGCAATCTGAAAATGCTAATATTGTTCATTTTGACCTCCTTGACATTTTGTTTAAATTTTGGTAACAAAACATATAATATAAAATTTACCATCTTAATCATTTTCAAGTATACATTTCAGCACTCTTAAGTACATTCACATTGTTATGAATCAGATCTTTAGAACCATTTCATATTGCAAATCTGAAACTCTATACCAGTTAAAAAACTCCCCTTTACCCCCTCTGCATAACCCTTAGTAATCACCATTCTATTTTCTGTTTCTGTCAATTTGACTATTTGAGATAGTTCATGTAAGGAGAATGATACAATATTTATTTTGATAACTGATTTATTTCACTTTATAATGTAAGATAAAATTTTCCTCCTTTTAAGACTTAAAAATATTCCATTCTATGTATATATCACTTTTTGTTTATCTACTTATTCATCCATGGACACTTGAGTCATTTGCGTATCTTGGCTAGTGTGAATAGTGCTGTTATGAACATGGGTGTGCAAATATCACTTTAAACTCTGTTTTCAATTCTTTTGGAGATATACCCACAAGTGGGATTGCTGGATCATATGGTAGTTTTATTTTTAATTTTCCTGAGGAACCTCCATTCTATTTTCCATATAAGTTGCATCATTTTACGATCTCATCAACTGGCACAGGGTTCTGATTTATTCCACATTTTTGCCAACACTTGCTATTTTTCATTTTGTTGTTGTTCGTTATTGTTTTTATAGTAGCAATCCTAATGGTGTGAGGTGATATCTCTTTGTGGTGTTCTTTTGTATTGCTCTGATGATTAGTGATGTTGAGCATTTTTTCATTTGTTAGTTGGTCATTTGTATATAACCTTTGGAGAAATGTCTAACAAGTCCTTCGTCCATTTTTAGTGAAGTTTTACTTATCTTCTATTGTTGAATTTTAGAAGTTTTTACATAGTCTTGTTACCAATTTCTTATAAGATACAATTTAGGTTTTTTAAAAATTTTTTCAGGTTGCGTTTCACTCTGTTGATTGTCTCTTTTGATTCACAAACATTTTTAATTTTGACATGGTTCCATTTGTCTATTTTGCTTTTGTTGCTCCTGATTTTGGTTTTCTTTTATTTCAAGAATGTACTGTGAAAACTTTATCCATTATCCTGATAATGACTTAAGCTAGAAATTTCAGAATGATCTCCATGTTTTCTTTGTAAGAAATCCTATTACTCACTTGGTTAAAAAACTAAAAACCCTGAGGTCACAGGATAGATTCTGCACTTCACAACGAAGGCATATAGCTTAATTATTTAGACTCAGTGTGCTTTTTCAACCTAATTACGTGTAAGTTCCCTTCCCTATTCCCAATGCACAGTCTCATTGGGCATTTCCTGTTTCCATAATGTGTCTTGCATATTCTTGTGAATTCTTGTATTTTTATTCTTTGGGAAAGCCTCTGTATTAGTTCACTTTGACACTACTATAAAGACCTAGCTAAGGATGAGTAATTTATGAAGAAAATAGGTTGAATTGGCTAACAATTCCACAGGCTTAAAAAGAAGCACTACTGAGACGTCTCAGGAAACTTACAATCATGGCAAAGGCAAAGACAAAGCAAGTACATCTTGCCATGGCGGAGCAAGAGGAAGAGAGAGAAGGGAGAAGTGCCACACATTTTTAAATCATCAGATCTCGTGACAACTCACTATCATGACAACAGAAAGGGGGAAACCTGTACCCATGATCCAGTCACCTCCCACCAGGCCCCTCCCTCAATTAACATGAGACTTGGTCAGCGACACAAATTCAAACCATATAATTCCAACCCTAGTCCCTCCCAAATCTCTTGTCTTTCTCACATAGCAAAATACGATTATCCATTCTCAACAGTACCCACCGACCAACGTCTGAACTCATTTCAGCATTAACCCAAAAGTCCAAGTCCAAAGTCTCATCTGAGACAAGGTTAGTGCCTTCCACTTATGTGCTTGTAAAATCAAAAGCAAGTTTGTTACTTCCAAGATAAAATGGGAGTGCAGGCAGAGGTAAATGCCTCTGCTACAAAAAGGAGAAATTGGCCAAAACAAGGCCCCATGCAAGTCTGAGACCCAGCAGGGCACTCATTAAATCTTAAGGCTCCCAACTGATCTCCTTTGACTCCATGTCTTGTATCCATGGCATGCTGAGGCAAGGTGGGAGGATTGCTTGAGGCCAGGAGTTTAAGACCAGCCTGAGCAACACAGCGAGACCTTGCCTAGATGAAAGGGGTTGGCTCCTAAATCCCTGGTCAGTTCTGCCTCTGTGGCTCTTCAAGGTACAGCCCCCATGACTGGTTTCATGGGCTGGCATTGAGTGCCTCTGGCTTTTCCAGTTGCATGGTGCAAGCTGTTAGTGGATCTACAATTTTAGGGTGTGGAAGACAGTAGCCCTCTTCTCACACCTCCACTAGGCAGTGCCCCAGTGGGGACTTTGTGGGGGTTCCAACCCCACATTTCCCTTCTGCACTTTCCTAGCAGAGGTTCTCCATGAGGTCTCTGCCCCTGCAGCAGACTTCTGCTTGGACATACAGGTGTTTCCATACATCTTCTGAAATCTGGGCAGAGGTTCCAAACCTCAACTCTTGCCTTCCATGCACCTGTAGGTCCAGTACCACGTGGAAGCTGCCAAGACTTGGGGCTTGCACCCTCTGAAGCAACAGCTCAAGCTGCATACTGCCCCTTTTAGCGATGACTAGAGGTGGAGTGCCTCAGACACATGACACCATGTCCTGAGGCTTCAGAGAGCAATGGGGTCCTGGTCATTGCTCAGACAACCATTTTTTCCTCCTAGGCTTCTCGGCCTGTGATGGGAGGGGAGATCTCTGAAATGCCCTGAGGACATTTTCCCCGTTGTGTTGATGATTAACATTTGGCTCCTTGTTATTCATTCAAATTTCTGAAGCAGGCTTGACTTACTCCCCAGGAAATTGATTTTTTTACTCTACTACATGGTGAGTTGGCAAATTTTCCAAATTTTTATGTTCTGCTTCCCTTTTAAATATAACTTCCAATTTCAGACCATCTCTTTCATCATGTGTACGAGCATACACTTTTAGAAACAACCATGCTACTTCTTGAACACTTTGCTCCTTAGAAATGTCTTCTTCCAGATACCCTAAATCATCTCTCTCAAGTTCAAAGTTCCACAGATCTCTAAGGCAAGGCAATATGCTGCCAGTCTCTTTGCTAAAACATAGCAAGAGTGGCCTTGCTCCAGTTCCCAAAAAGTTTAACATCTCCATCTGAGACGACCTCAACCTGGACTTCGTTGTCCATATCACTATCAGCATTTCGTTCAAAGCCATTTAACAAGTCTATAGGAAGTTCCAAACTTTCCCACATCTTCCTGTCTTCTTCTGAGCCCTCCAAACTATTCTAATGTCTGTTCAGTACCCAGTTCCAAAGTCGCTTTCACTTTTTCGTGTATCTTTATAGCAGTGTCCCACTCCAAGTACAAATTTTCTGTATTAGTCTATTTTTTTCACTGCTATAAAGAACTACCTGAGACTGGATAATTTATGAAGAAAGAGGTTTAATTGACACACAGTACCACAGGCTTAAAAAGAAGCATGACTGGGAGGGCTCAGGAAACCTACTATCATGGCAGAAGGTGAAAGGGAAGCAAGCACATCTTACTATGATAGAGCAGGAGGAAGAGAGAAAAGAGGGAGGTGCCACAGACTTTTAAATCATCAGATCTTGTGATGACTTACTTACCGTCATGAGAACAGCAAGGAGGAAATTCCTCCCCATGATCCAATCACCTCCCACCAGGTGCCTCCTTCAATTCGACATGAGATTTGGATGGGGACACAAATACAAACCATATCACTCTCTATTCTTCTATTTGACAAAGTCCTGTTGATCATGTGAAGATTTAACTACTTTTTCCTAACTTTCTTTTTCTCTGATCTGTCACTATTATGTGCAAATTTACCTAAATTCACTTCTTTTTTAAGAATACATTTATAATGCATTCTAAGCACATTAGTGCGCTTAGTGTGGCAGTGCCTATCACAAAGAGCTTAATAAATGTAAGCTTCTATTATTTTTTCTCATATTTTAATAATATTGATAATAATATGATAGCATTATTCATTATATCCTTATTGCTATTATATATATATATACACACATACACACACATATACATAAGCTAGATTTTCAGAGTATCATCAAGTTAGCATATATAACTAAAATAAAAACATAAAATTGCTATAAAATTACTGGCTGTGTCTTTCTTCCTTTCTTTGTAAAAACAAATTTATGGCCTGGTACCAGATTCCAGGTTTCATTATGTGACCAGAATCATCTGAAATACCTCTTCAGCACAGAAGAAAAACAAAATCAATGTTCTGATTTTTATTTTAGTTACAGTTGAATCCCCCACTCAGGTCTTTCTGTGTCCATCTCCTTTTCCTTGTTCTTGTTATCATCATCCTCCACTCTCCCCTCCCTTATTTGAATTGGCTAATTTTATAATCATGCTTTAATATTACACATATGTGTATACTTCTCTGTGACACATCCTTGGGACAGCTGACTCTCTCCATGATTCTCATAATGTCCTGTGATTTTACATGAAATTTGTAACTTTCAACTGAACATGAAGTTTTTGAGAGTATCATTTATCTTTCTATCCTTAAACCCTAACACAGTGCTTGGTTTTAACAGACTGTCAATAAATATTTGTTGAGTAAATGAGAATTGCATGACAAATTTCCATCTGGTTGCCCATGTTAATAAGATGAACTAAATTTCCTTTTCCATACTTAATACTGTTCCGTAGGAAAGCCTGAGTGACCTGGTCTTAAATTCTTTGGCTAGCTCTACATCTTATCATTGGATCTCTGAAGGAATATAGGGCATGTTTCCCTAAATCTCTAAGTTATCATCTCCGTGCATTCTGCTCCCTGGATCCCACCCCAGTGTCTCCTAAGAGAAGTACCTTTGCCTTCAAATGGTGGGAATATCCCCCAAGAAGAAATACATCAAGCCTGTTGAGCTGCAGTCACTGAATTTCTGTTGCCTAAGCTATCCTCACAATATGAACAGAGAAACATAAAATATGTGGAAAATTGAACTCTGTGTATATGAAAATCCAATCTTCATTATGCATTTTAATATTGTTTCTGTATGCAACAGTTCATAAATGTCATTATCATTGCTGAGAAAATATAAAACCTCTACTGATTACTTCCAAATGGAAGAAAGTCTAGTAACAGATCACTAACTTTATCAAATATCTTTAAATGTTTCAGTAAACTGAGTATTTGAGCAGAAATGCATTTTGTGATTTGATAAAGTATCATACTACCCAATTTGACATATAAACGTATGCCATTTAGTTGACTTTTTTTCTATGTCTCAAGAACTGTGTTCACCTAGCACCACACACTACTTGTAAGCATTCAATATGTAGCTACATATTAATTTGAAAGTAAGAAAACAGAAAATGAGAGCAGCATTTTTAAATTGGTCCTAAAATTACAAGCAGTTATTGGAACTGGTTTATATACTAAAATATGTTCAGAATTTAAATAAAGAAGTCACTGTCTGAGTACATATTAAGTATTTATTTTGCAGTTTATAAACATACTAACTTGTTTTTTATGTTTGGAAATATATTTTAAATATATGTATGGTTTACATCAATGCATCTAGGTCTTCCTTTTCTATATCATTTTAATAAATTTTACATAGTATAATATAGTATGTTAAAAAATTAGATTTGACATAAGTATTGCATAATAGAGTAAAAGTTCTACATTCAAATTTTATTTTCTATCTCCATTTTTTTCAGTATAAAATCTGGTATACAATGATATGGTCGTAAAATTTTGTTGATAGAAAAATAAAAAAACATTTTCAAGGATTTTTTAATAGGTAAGCAGAAAACTATAAATGTGTAAATTTTTTTGGCCTTCCTACCTTCCTTTCTACCTCTTTTCCTTCCTCTTTTCATTAATTCATTCACTCATTCAAAAGCTTCTTTAGCACTTTGTTAAAAACAAAAATTTACCAAAGTACTCAATCTGCTTAGTTCCCACCTTAATGGGGCAGAACAGAAAAACAACACATAATTACACAAATTGCAAATTGTAGTATGGGTTATGAAAGAAACAAAGATCTGAAATGAAGAATAATGTAGATTTATTTCAGACAAGGTAGTCAGAAAATACCTCTCTCAGTGGGTGATGTTTAAACTGAACTCTAAAAGATAATAGAGAACTTTCCCAACGAGGAATGTAGTAAGGAATATTCTAGGTAGAGGAAAAGTCTTAGGCAATGACTTAAAGTTTGGCATGGGTTGAAGTGTTTGACTAAATGAAAAAAGAGTATAGTAGTTGGGTTGGAGTTGCTAGCAAAATAAGTGAGGCAATATTGGAGGACCACATCATGAAGGGCCTTGGTACTGACAGGAAATAATTAAGATGTTGATTCAAATGTAGTCAACATTTTCAAAGCATTATAGGAGGTGAGTAACATGTTTTAATTTATATGCTTAGAATTTTATTTTCTGCTATACAGGGTATGGATTAAAGGAGATTAGAATTTATGTGAGGAGACACATTAAGATAATCAGTAATTAAATATGATGAAAGCCTAGGTGAAAGGAGTAAACCTGAAGATGTGGAGAAGTTGGTATATTCAGGATTTATTGAGGATAGAATGAATAGGACTTGCTGGTGACTTAGGTATTGGGGAATGGGGTGAGGGAAAGTAGGAGATAGAGGATTTTTCTTGGAGCAACAGGGTAGTTATTGGTGCTGGTGGTCCCAATGGCTTGAAAGACAGCCTGGTACACAGTCAGTACTCAATAGATGTTACATGCAAGAATGGCTGATTAAATGAAGGAATGTATAATAAAAGGAGGTGAATGTGGAAGAAAATTATTACCTTATTTTGTTGATACCAAGCTTGAAATGCTTGGGACAGATCCAAGTGGACATGACAGGTGATTGTTAATACGTGATTTTGGAACTCCAATTTCTGGTGTGTGAATTATTCTTCATTCAGCAATCTCCTTTCAACAAATGTTAAGCTGACACCTCTCAGGAGCAAGGCACTCTGCTAGTCAAAAGAGAATTGTAAGATAAGGCACGGCTCTGCCCTCAAAGAGTCCATTTGTATAATATATAAATTTATATATTAATATAAAGTGGTGTTGTGGTGCTATGTAAACAGCTAGGTAGAAATTGTCACCTGGTGTGGGAAAGTGAGAAAATGATTCTTAGGGGAAAGAGTAATTAAGATTATGCTGGAAGCAAAGTCAAGGGTTATGCAGTTAATGAAAAAGACAAGAAGGGAAGGAGTTATCTAGGAGGAGAGGGTAAAAGGTGGGATTGACTTAGGCTGATGGTAGGAGAGAGCTTGCTGTGTTAATTGCAGGAAGGGAGAAGGGTGGAGGGGAGGGGTGGAAATAACCAAGGCTTGTAGGGTAAACAGAATCCTCTGCTGTTTTTTAAATTAATTGTAGAAAATTGAACAGTCAACAACAATATAAACAACATAAAAGAAGAGTGGTGTAGCCCACCCAGTTTTCCTTCCCCTTCCTCCTCCTTTTGCTTTTCTTCCTTTTTAATCCTTTGGCCAATCTATGATACTATTTCCTGGATAATCTGTTTCAAATTGTATTCTCTCATCAAAAGTGCATTTATTAATGTCATCCAAATTAGTACTTGTGGTCTATTCTTTTAACATCAACTTTATAATATTTATTTACAATTACTATATTATTTGTTTAAATATATATCTTTATTTTCAAATACATACATTAATATATTTTTCACACACACACACACACACACACACACACACACATATATATGTATGAGTCCACGAATTTTCAAGTATTTTTCCAGTTTGTCTCCCCTTGGACATTAAAAGACCACAGGAAAAAAGTCTGTAGTTTTCCTTCTGTGCTTCTTTTCTTTCTCTCATTCTGGCCTTGCAGTATGAGATTATAAAGCCGGACTGCTTGGGTTTGGAGCCTAGCTATATTGTTTCTCATCTATGCTATTTATTTAACATCACTAGATTTCATACAGTTGTTTCGAGGATGAAATTAAATAAGTGTGAACAAGTTTAGTCAATTCGAAGAGTTATACTCTTCCTATGCCTTCTCTCAAGTTTATTAATATTATAATGGAGATAATTATACTGTATCATCAGTACAATGATAATTTATTGCATCTTTAAGTTTTTCTTCTTCATTGGATCATACCATTATTTTTCATGCATACCTATCCTATTACCTGTCTTTTTAAAAAATAATTACTGAACAATCTCCTTTGATCTACCTCACTCTGCTCCCATTTCTAATTTTACTGTTATTCTTTAATAACATGTTCAAAGGAGTTTCTTTGTTCCATAACTCCTTTTCCTTTCCTTCTCTTCCAACTTTCCCCTATCCAGTCCTCCAAAACTCATCAATGACTAAAAGCCACCAATGATTTCCAAGTTGCCAAATCCAATATCCAATGCTCCGTCTTTGTCTTTAAACACTTTATTTAGTTTCAGAAGCACCTTACTCCCCTGGTTTAATTTTACTTTATTAGCCAGTCCTTCTGACTCTTCTTTACTACTGTACTTATTTCTCATCCTTCTGAACTCTGAGTTTTATGATATCTAAGATTCTTGATCCCTTCTGCTCTTTATTCCTTTTCTCTCACTCCCTGTCTTGTCTCCCTTCTATCTTCTCCTGAGTTCTTCTATATCAACACTCATTTCCAATGTACTGTAACAAAGCTTCATAACTTTAAATTCTATCTCATGCTGATAATCCTCAATTTTTTAGTCTCCAGCCCCAAATCCTTACCTGAACTGTAGAAGTGAATATTCTCAAGAAATGTGTAGTCTAGGATTGGGTACAGACATGTGTGATACATGTGATAGTAAATATAGATACACAGATGTAGCATAAAGAGGAGGATCACGCAAACCAGTTGGCCCAGTCCACTTCTACTTGGAGCCCTTGTATAATCATTGTGTACACCCTTTCACTCTCAAAAAAATCTTTGTTCAAAGACTAAGTTATGTGCTTACTCCTCATGCAGGAATAGATTTCTGAGTTATATCTTGAAGAATGATAAGAACTTTGTCAAGCAGAAAGAGAACAAAGACTCAAAACTAAACACACAGACATGGAACAGCATGCTATGTTTAGAAAGAAACACATTCCAGTATGTTTGTAGAGCTTTGGGTATCATATTTATCCTTGGACCTGCAGGGACTAGGAACCACTGAGAATTGTAAAGACTGGCATGATTAAATATGCATTTTAGAAATATGACTCTGGAGTATACTTATAGACTAGACTGAATAGGAAAATATATCTAACAGAAACTTCTGTTATTTTCATAGGTGAGATAAGAGCAATAATGCAGGAGTATAGAGGTGCAAAGATAAATAAGAGATGGCAAATATGACAGATTTTTTATACAACAAAGTCTGTTTTTAGGCAAGTGTCCTTATTAAACTTTTCAACCATCACAACATGTGATCAGCCATACTGATCACTGATGACTATTAATATAATATATAAAACATTTGCAATTCACTTATTTTCAAGGACTGTGACTTCTCGTCCTTGGTCAGTCTCCATGTATCCAACATATCACTAAAAGTAAAATAGCCTTTATAGAGAAATAATAAATTCTTGGAAGATAATTACTTCCTATGATCAGTGAAATGAATCACATAGGTTTTTTGTTTTTTTTGTTTTCTTTTTTCCCACCAGGTTTATTTAAAAAATATAATGAGATGTAATCCCAGCACTTTGGGAGGCCAAGGTGGGCGGGTCACAAGGTCAGGAGATCGAGACCATCCTGGCAAACACGGTGAAACCCCATCTCTATTAAAATACAAAAAATTAGCCAGGCATGGTGGCGGGCGCCTGTAGTCCCAGCTACTCGGGAGGCTGAGGCAGGAGAATGGCGTGAACCTGTGAGGCGGAGCTTGCAGTGAGCTGTGCTCTGGCCACTGCACTCTAGTCTGGGCGACAGAGGGAGACTCCGTCTCAAAAAAGAAAAAAATAAAAA
>NW_016807444.1:253593-300183 GCF_001698545.2 Rhinopithecus bieti | reverse complement strand
AAAAAAAAAAAAAAATGTATATATATATATATATAATGAGAAAGAGTCCCATCAAACTTTTCCTATATAGTGTCTTTATTATTATACAATGATGTCTTGTTAAATAACAGCCAAAAAATAGTTGTGCTTATGTGTCTTATTGACAATGTGTCTTATGGAGTCTATAAGTAATGTAAACTGATCATATTTATTCCTCTGAGATAATTCTTAAAATGTGAACCTCATTTTGCAAACCATAAAGGACCTTGCAGTATGCATTTTGTACACCATCCTTACCCTTACCCCACTCTTGCTTTACTATTTCTATTATTCCTTTTGCCTCAGTTTGCTTTTTTCATTTCTATGACATTGATATAAACAACTAGCTACTCTATGAATGGGGAGGAAAGAATGAACCACCACATATTTGGTACAGATGCAAATAAAGGATATGGGAAAATGAGGTCAGTTCCCAAATATTTGTCTTGGATAATGAGTTTTAGGGGACTTTGGTAGATACAAAAAGGTGATTTCCCAGTATGGAATTAAATTAGGATGGGGGAAGGGTAAAATTAGTAGTAGATTTTTTGAGAGTAAGATGTCCTTAGCACATTTAAACAGAGCCAGATATTTTACAAATAATTGGTGGAATGGATCCAGAGCTTAAGAGACAGATCTGAATTCAAGATAAGCCAGATGGGATCTACATCCACTAAGATAGTAAATGTATGCTTATGAGTAATGCACTCTCTACCTACACAAAAGGACATCTCAGCCACACAGAGCATTCCATTGCAAAGGATTCAACAACGCAGTGCTCCCTCTTTATTCCTGATGCTCACGACTGGAACCACTGGTTTAGAGGTGGATATTCAGGAGAGCAAGAAAAGTGAAAATTAGAAACAAGTTTTGATCCTTTGCCTAAAACTGAGGAAATCTATTAACAATTTGAGTGACCAACTTAGTTTTCTACTAATAAGAATGCATGTGAAATTACATAAATAACTTAGGAAAGAATATGCCTGTATGAAGCATTTGGATCTACTTCACCTGGATGAGTTCAAAGGAACTTTATTTGCAAGAATAAGCAATAAACCAGATTTGGCCCAGAAGCCATAGTTTGCTGACTCCTCATTTAGTTGATATTGATAAAGCATAATTTTCAAAAGGACAAAATCATGACTATCATGCCAATGTAAAATGAACACCTGTCAAATGTATTTTGGCTTATTAATTAATGAGGGAACCAGTAAAATGTTAATACCATTCCAAGAGCATTTGAGAAGCTAGGCATTTAGAGGTTATCATAGGACAAGGTTGCTGGATTAGATATGAAACTGGTTATTACCTTCAGAGGCCACTAACCATACCTTGGAATTATATTTTCAATCATACAATAGTTATTAACATTTCTTGGAGGGAAATCTACAAGCTAACATGTGACTTCACTAAGTCTTCATTATTAACTAATAGTAAAATGTTGGTCAGCTAGGTTAATAGTATAAGCCCATGGGTGGGCCAATGACATTTAAAGAACATGCCAGACCTTTTTTTTTTTTTTTTTTTTTTTTTTTTTTTTTTGCCTTATTTCCTGGCTTCCTCCTGCCTGACAATATTTTGAAATAATTAAGAAAGTAGTAAATCATATTATAAATGTTTGTATTAATTTTATATTGCTGCTGTAACAAATTACCACAAATACAGTGTCTTAAAATAACAAAAATTTATCTTATGATTGTGTAGGTCATAGGCCTGCCACAGGTCTCACAAACCTAAATTCAAGGTGTTGTCAGAGCGGCATTCCTTTCTGGAATCTGAAGGGAAGAATCCATTGCCTTGACTTTTCCAGCATCTAGAGGCTGCCTCAATTTCTTGGCTTCTGGCTCTTTTCTATCTTCAAAACCTGAAAAAGCACATCTCTCTCTGATTCCTTCTTCTCTCATTTTAAGGATTCATGTGATTAGCTAGGGCCTGCTGAAATAATCCTGTGTGATATCATAATTTCATCAGTAGCCTTAATTGGATTTTAATTGCATCAACTCATTAGCAAGCTTAAATGTATCTTCAATCTTAATAATTACCTTTTGTCATCTAAAGTAACATATTCGTAGGTTCCCAGGGATAATATCTGTTGGGGAGAGATATTATCCTGTCTAACACACATTGTTCACACTATTTATCTAAACATAGATGCTTCTACTTTTTCATAGTGTAATTGGGGTACATTTATTAACAACTCTGAGCTAAGTTTCCCAAATGTAGTATAGACATATGAATGAGACTTAAATAAACAATACAAGTGAAATATCTAACAGAGTTTGCATAGCATATATGCTCAATCAGTGTAGCTACTAAATCCAATGTACGTGACAATTAGCTATGTTCCTGTAGACTTTGAGTAGAAATGAAGATACTGTCTCAGGAAGAAACCACACAATTGGTATAATAAGTACTTCAGTTGAAATGATGTATTTTCTTGATGTGGACCTAAGAAGGAAAAAAGACATACTGAACATAAAATATCAAAACTGTGTAAAGGGGTACCTTTTTATACGTCACATTCTTTTTTATTCCCTGGTTAGTTTTTTAATAGTAGCAACAAAATAATCCCCTCAAATAATCTAGATTCAGATTTTAAATATTAGATAGTATAAGAGGTATTTGAAGAAATATTTATTTTAAAGTATTCATACTTAAGTTATAATTCTTTTGCGATCTTAAAATGTAGAACACTAAAATATATATAAAGAACTGTAAACACAATCCTCATTTTTTTTTCAGAAGTTGAACGTGTGTTCTCTAACTGTGTGATAGAATTTTTTTTCTGTGTTTTAATAAACAATTTTAGATAATGAGCCCTTTAGGGAAAGGATTTACTTCTTGAATATTTTTGTTCATTGATTGCTCAGTTTGGAAATTTTCAGCCATTATGTAGTATTTTGAGGTTAGAGCTCAAGCCTATTCAGCCCCAGACCAAGAAAGAGACCAAACTGCTTTATTCCTTAGGGAGAAGCTCCCTTGGTGTAGGTCTGGGATTAAATAGCACAGAGGATTGAAGATTTTACTTGCTCACCTCATTAGCAGCATTTAAAATAATGGTGATAGTTGGTTCTAACAAATCCACCTTCATAGAGAACAATGGTACACTCAGAAGCACATAATAATATACACTGGAAGCATTAGCATGCCACCCTGAAGGACAAGAGAAGCAGATGCTTCCCCTCTCCCCACCAGTATTTAACACAGTTGATTGTGCATGACTAATTCTTTTGCTAATCTTGTCTGGTGTCAATCTTTTGGTTTTTAGTAGAGGTTTCCTTTGGGGATTGAGCGGCACACATGGCTGACCTGCATGCTTCTTTATCTCCAGGGCTCTAATAAAATATTAGCACACAAAACTAAATTGATTTGAAAACATAAGGCACAAAAGAGCTAGTTTTATGCAAATGTTAGCACTGTATAAAAGAGCCCATGGATATCACTGAAAGTGCAGCTTCACTTCACTAACTGGCTAACTGACATTTGGATGGATGCTAAAATTAGCCATTTAGAAAAATGTAAGCATTGTTGTTTCTGGGGCCCTGCATGTAAATGTGGGTGTCTAATACCCCTGTCCACCTCTTATATTGCTATGCAGTCAAAATTTTATTTATCATGCAAAAGAAATATTATTCAAAAATGCTGAATATCCAGAACTCATTTACATTTGGCTTTGGACTTACGTTTTTAGTAATAATTGGCTTTGGACTCCATAAAATTAGTTTGTATTCCCTAACCACATGGCAATCGACATCCTGAAAAGGCGACCCAGATAAGTACTCAGTGGCAAGATTTCAGAGGAAGAATACATGGCTCAAAATCTACAGCTGGGATACTGTTTAGCTATAATTTTGGATAAATGCATTTTGGCTATAGTAAGTTTTGTTATAGTAGAACCTGACATATATTTTCTTACAACAATACCTTGTACAAGATTGGTGCTGAAATTATCTACTGAATACATAAAACACCGTTTACTTTTATTTGTAGCATAAGTCATTTATTAAAGATATTAGAATTTTTATTTTCTTTGCTCATGACTTTGAATTTTAAAATATTCATGTATGTTTTAAGTATACAAAATACAAACACTAAGCTTAGAATAAACAATAAAACATATATAAATCTATCATTGAAAGACAACATTTATTTAATTCATTTAACTTTAGAAAACAATGAATTTATTGATGCAAATGGGAAGCTTACTATTGTTAATGAAATGAAAATATTTCAATATAAATTTTGTCAACTATAATACAATCATAAAATTTCACAGGAGCTTTCTGTATGTCATATTGCATAATCTCATTGAAAACATTTAAAAAGTCATGATACTTGAAGCAGATTGTAGATGAATTCATTATAACCTCATTTCTTACACTTTTTTAGATTACGTGTATATATGTGTTTGATCATATACACATATATTTTACATTGTATTTTCAGGCTGATACCTTCCAAATTGTAAATTTAAAAACAATTAGCAAACTTTTTTTAAAATTTGTGTAATGAATATGAACATTGAACCTGGATTATTAAATAACAAATAAATTTGAACAGACTCTTTAAATCCATACTTTAGAGAAAATACGGGGCAATAGTACAAAATGCAATAGAAGTGTTATAATGATTGTTCTATATACATAAACCAATAATTCTGTTATTACAATTTATTAAGAACACAAATCAAAAATTTAATATACATTCTGCATTCCCATTGTTTATCCAATAAGAAATGTTGCAATGTGTATTTAACTATTTTCCTGTTTTAGGAATTTAACTATTTTTCCTATTCAAATTCAAATATAGAAGATAAATTTAGATAGAAATTTGCTGCGAACATTGTTTATTGTTGTCATGTGTTCTTCAGCCTAGTCAGGAAGGACTTTCTAGAAATAGTAAAAAAGGGCAATGCTTGTTTTTATGTCTTTGGTTTCCTTTCCTCCTTTGGGCATGTTTTTCCATTCTTGACTTTTTTCACTTTCTTTTCTTTTTTAACGTCTCAAACTGCAGTGTGTTCAGTGATTAAGGCTATTCTCTTAGATGGCTTTTTTTGAAACTTGACTCCACCACTTTTTAACCGCATGGACTTGGACAAATTACTTTTTGTGGCTCAATTTTCTCTCCTATAAAATAGGAAAATAATTGTTTCATTTTGTTTTCTTGTTCTCTTAGAGCTATTATTAGAATTAAATTTGATGGTCTATTTTAAAGGCTTTGTTTACACAATACATATTAGCCATTATTTACCAAATTGTCTAGTCTATATAATATTTTATTAAAAATCTGCTTTCTTCTGAATTTCATTGGGGAAAAATAGGTTCAAATCCAACTGTTATTTAAAATATAGAATTCAGGAGCAGAGTGAGAGGTAGCCTATTTTTAAGCAATCTGACTCTGTAGAACTCTTCAAATTTTACTAAAAGTGCTCTCATACTTTGCCTTTCTCACAGGGCTTCTCATGGACAAGGGTTTGCTACATTTTTTTTCTCACTTTCTATTCTCTTCTTACTACTCTATTTTGTAGCAGAAAATGAGAAACAAGCAGCAGCAGTGAACCTGTCATTTAACTAGTAGAGATAGCAAGAGCGAAATGAAATCTATGCGACTGCAAGTGTCTTCTCAATCCCCTGCTGTGGCAATTTTGCCAGAGGGAGTAACAAGTCAATTGTGCCATCACCTTGCTGGAATCTTCTTACTGACAAAAATAAAACTTCTAGGTTACTGATAAAGAAGTCAGAAAACCTGAAACTGAGACTGCTGACAACATTAAAATTAATAAAAATGCACTATTACAATAATAATACATTTTTAAAAATTAGAGACAGGTTGTGGCTGTCACCTAAGCTGTAGTGCAATGGCACAATCCTAGCTCACTGCAACCTCGAACTACTAGGCTGAAATGATCCTCCTGCCTTGACCTCCCAAAGTTTTGGGATTACAAATGTTAGCCACCATGCCCAGTCAGTAATAATTTTACAGATATAACACCAATCCAGAATAAGCTTAAGCAAATTGATTTAGGTCACACTATTAGTGTCAGATTTGTCCCCAAGTCTTTCTGATTTAGAGCAGCCACTTTTAAGCTCAATACATAACTGCTTCTCAAATAAATGTCCAAGAAATTGTATGGACATACTGAGAAGCAAAAAACTTATTTAATCAGATAAGCTATTCTTTAGATACCTACCATAAGTCAGCCTCATTCTAATACAAGATAAAGCTGTAACTAATGTAATAGTAATATAGTCAAGAGTTGATGGCATTTATGTTCTAAAGTCAAGTGAGACAACAATAAAAAAATCTATCGAATAGTGATAAGTTCAGTGAAGAAAAGATAATGGGGTTTTGTAATTGAGACTGATAGGGGGATTGTTTTAGCTGACATAGTTATTAGTCAAGAAAAGCATTGCTGATTTGAATGACATCATGTAGTCAATCATAGGAAGAACTTGGGAAGAAGCTACAAGCCACCAGGACCAACAAAGGTCCTAAAGTTGAAAGGATCTTTGTTAAATTTAAGAAAATGAAAACTGAGCAGTGTGTTGTGTTTACTCAGAGGTCTGTGTATTAAGATTAAGATAATGGTAAGGACACTGGCTTTATTCCAAATTCAAGAAAAGCCAATAGAATGTTACAAACAGGAGATTGTTTGTGACAGAATCTAATTTTCACTTTAAAAATATTCTCGACTTCACTGTAGGGAATAAATTATAATGGGAGAAGAGAGATTGGAGTTGATAGGATATTAATTTGGTCCCATTGAGAAATGATGCAGCATGGATAAGTGAATCAGTCAAGCACTTAGAGAGAAATAGACAAATGTTTGTATATATTTAAAGCTGATAGCATATTCACTGACAGAAAATAAATATTCAAATATATAGCTACCATTAGTTATGTTAAACATGATTCTTATCTTTAAATTATTCAGTGTGTGTTTGAAAGATTTGAAAAACATACACATACTGTAAGTTAAATGACAATTTCTTATCACTCTTAGAAGAACATTATCAGACAAAGATAAAGGTGCTTCTTTCTTTCTCCATACAATAATTTGTACCTACACCTGGAATGAGAAAATCAAAGAGTCATTAAACTTGAATAAGAGGAGGGAAACATTCTATATTTTTTAAATTAAATGTCCCTCTAAAAGTCGTGTATGTCCTCCAAAGCCATTCTATTAAATATCATTTAAGATAGCTATTTTGGTCACCCATTAAATGCTAAGCTTATTTCTTTATTTTTGAGACAAAGTTTTGTTCTTGTTGCCCAGGCTGGAGTGCAATGGTGTGATCTTGGCTTGCCACAGCTCCCACCTCCTGAGTTAAAATGATTCTCCTGCCTCAGCCTCCCAAGCAGCTGGGTTTACAGGCATATGCCACCATTCCTGGCTAATTTTTTTTTTTTTTTTTTTTTTTTAGCAGAGATGAGGTTTCTCCATGTTGGTCAGACTGGTCTTGAACTCCCGACCTCAGGTGATCCACCTGCCTCAGCCTCCCAAAGTGCTAGAATTACAGATGTGAGCTACCATGCCTCACCATGCTAAGCTTATTTCTAATAACTGAAAATGCAAAAGTGAGAAGGATAGACGTTATTTCTGTCCTTACAGGATCAAATTCTTGCTGCTGAATGAGACTTACTGTCCATAAAACAAACAGACTTACACAAATTTTCAATTTTTCAGTTTCAAGTAAACTGGGCTCAAGCTTGCTAATTTTAAATATGGTAAAATACTTCATGAGATTTATGGAAATAAACAAAATACATGAATGGATGTTAACTTACCTGGCATGTGAAGTAGAATACGGAGAAAGCTACTCAAACATGCATTAAATATAAATCCCAGCCAGGAGTGGTGGCTCTCACCTATAATCCCAGCACTTTTAGAAGCCAAGGCTGGAGAATCACTTAAACTCAGGAGTTTGAGACCAGCCTGCCAACATGGCAAAACCCTGTCTCTGCAAAAAAAAAAAAAAAAAAAAAAAAAACATATATATATTGCAATAATAAACAAACCTTGAAATTCCAACGGTCTAATTCAATAAAGATTTATTTCTTATCTATGCAATATACATTGCAGGCTACATGACCCATCTTGGTCTTGTAGTTATTGTCATTTGTGGTTAATGCTGTTTTAGTGAAAGACATATGGATTAAGGTCATTGGTCATGGTTAAGACACCAGTTTTATTCCAAATTTAATGAAGCTATTAGAATGTTATAAACAGGAAAGCATGTTGACATGATCTGAGTTCTACTTAAAAAGATAGTCTAGGCTTCTATCTTAATATTTTCTCATGCTGTTAATAAAGATATAATTTCCAAGACCGGGTAATTAATAAAGGAAAGAGGTTTAATTGACTCACAGTTCAGCATGAATGGGGAGGCCTCAGGAAACTTACAATAATGGTGGAAGTGGAAGCAAACATGTCTTCCTTCGCATGACAGCAGGAAGGAGAAAAATGAGAATTGAGTGAAAGCAGAAGCCCCTTATAAAACGATCAGATCTCATGAGAATTTCCTCAGTATCACAATAACAGCATGGGAGAACCGCTTCTATGATTCAATTACATCAAACCAGGTCCCTCCCACAACACGTGGAGATTATGGAAACTACAATTAAAAATAAGATTTGAGTGGGGACATAGTCAAATCATATAATTCTGCCCCAGCCCCTCCCAAATCGCATGTCCTCACATTTTAAAACATAATCATGCCTTTCCAACAGTCTCCCAAAGTCTCAACTAATTCCAGCAGTAACCCAAACAGTCCAATTCCAAGGTCTAATCTGTGACAGCAAGTCCCTTCCACCTATGAGCCGCAAAATCAAAATCAAGTTACTTACTTCCTTAATATTATACAATGGGGGTATAGGCATTGGGCAAATCCACCTGCTCCAAATGGGAGAAATTGGCCAAAACAAAGGAGTTACAGACCCCATGGAATTCCAAAATCCAGCAGAGTAGTCAAATTTTAAAGCTCCAAGGTGATCTCCTTTGATCCCATGTCTCACATCTAGGTCATGCTGATGCAAGAGGTGGGCTCTCATGGCCTTGGGCAGCTCTGACCCTTGGCTTTGTAGAGTACAACACCTCTCCTGGCTACCTTTACAGGCTGGTGTTGAGTGTGCTCTGGCTTTTCCAGGTGAACAGTGCAAGCTGTCAGTGAATCTGCCGTTCTGGAGTCTGGAGGATAGTAGCCCTCTTCTCACAGCTCCACTAGGCAGTACTCCAGTGAAGACTCTGTGTGGTGACTCAAATTCAACATTTCCCTTCCACAATGCCCTAGCAGAGATTCTTCATGAGGTCTCCACTCCTGCAGCAAACTTCAGCCTGGATATCCAGGAGTTGCCATATACCCTCTGAAATCTAGGCTGAGGTTCTCATACCTCAATTCTTGACTTTTGTCCACCCTCAGGCTCAATATCACATGGAAGCTGCCAAGGCTTGAGGCTCATATCCACTGAAGCCATGGCCCAAGCTGTACCTTGGCCCTTTTAGCCATGACTGGGACACAGGGCACCAAGTCTTGAGCTTGCACAAAGTAGCAAGGCCTGGGACCCAGCCCACAAAACCATTTTTTTCCTATTAGCCCTCCAGGCTTGTTACAGGAGGGGCTGCTGTGAAGACAGGCCATGGAGACATTTTTGGCCATTGTTTTGGTGATTAACATTTGGCTCCTTGTTAACTATGCAAATTTCTGCAGCTGGCTTGAATCTCTTTTCAGAAAATGGGTTTTTCTTTTCAGTCACACTGTCAGGTTGCAAATTTTCCAAACTTTTGTGGTCTGTTTCGTCTTGAATGCTTTGACACTTAGAAATTTCTTCTGCCAGATACCTTAAATCATCTCTCTCAAGTTCAAATTTCCACAGATCTTTAAGGCAGGAGCAAAATATTATGCAAAGATGCATAGCAAGAGTGACCTTTGCTCCAGTTCCCAACAAGTTCCCCATCTGTGTCTGAGACCACCTCAGCCTGGACTTCATTGTACATATCGCTATCAGCATTTTTGTCAAAGCCATTTGCAACTCTCTAGGAAGTTTCAAACTTTCCCACATCTTCCTGTTTTCTGAGCCCTCTAAGTCTCTAAGAAGTTCCAAACTTTCTCACATTTTTCTATCTTCTTCTGAGTCCTCCAAGTGGTTCCAACTTCTGCCTTTTACTCAGTTCCAAGGTCGCTTTCATATTTTCAGGTATCTTTATAGTAAGTGCCCCACTGCCTGTACTAATTAATTGTGTAAGTCTGTTCTCATGATGCTAATAAAGACTTACTGAGACTGAGTAATTAATAAAGGAAAGAGGTTTAATTTACTCACGGTTAAGAAAGGCTGAGGAGGCCTCAAGATACTTACAATTGTGCTTGAAGGAAAAGCAAGTATATCCTTCTTCACATGGCAGAAGAAAGGAGAAGAATGAGAATCAAGTGAAGGCAGAAACTCCTTATAAAACCATAAGATCTTGTGAGAACTAACTATCACGAGAATAGCATGGGGGAAACGACCCCTATAATTCAATTACCTCCTACCAGGTTCCTCTCATGACATGTGGTGATTGTGGGAACTACAATTCAAGATGAGATTTGGGTGGGGACAGAGCCAAATCATATCAGCTTCCCTGTAGAAATACATTATAATATTGTTTTAGTCTATTAATCCTGATATAAGAAATACCATAAACAGGGTACCTTGTAAGCCACATAAATTTCATTCTCACTGTTGTGGATATGGGGAAGTCCAAGATCAAGCTGTGGGCAGATACAGTGTCTGGTGAAGGACTGCTTTTGGGTTCATAGATGATACCTTCTTGCTGTGTCCTCACAGAGAGGAGGAGGAGAATAAGCACCTTTGGGCCTATATTTTCTAGGCACTAATCCCATTATGAGAGCTGTGTCCTTAGGACCTAATCACCTACCAAACAGCCCCTGTCCTAAGCCATTGCCTCAGAGGATAAGATTTAAACATATTAATTTGATGGGACACAAACATTTTAATCATACACATTAATAGACATTTACTCAGATCTGTTGCAAAATACATTATAGACATAATAACCATATCTGGAAAGAACACGAAGGTTCGCTAGAGATAATACAGTTAAAATAGTGACACGTACCACTATCAAACAGTGAAAATTAATAAACTATAATTACATGCAAAAATATGGATGAATCCCACAAAGAATAATCGATTGCAAGAAGCCAGATTCAAAAGAGTACATACTTTAAACTTCCATTTTATAAAGTTCAAAACATGCAAAAATAATCTATTATGCTATAACGTATAATCTATTATCTTCAGGATGGAAAGAGTAAGGACTGAGAGGGAATATTTAGGAGATTTCTACCATTAGGCTAATGTTCTCTTCTTGATTTGGGTGTTAGCAAAAAAACTGTGTTCATTTTGTGAAAATTTATCAAGCTATTCACTTAGAAGTTGTAGACTTTTCAGCACCTATATTGTATTTAATTTAAAACATTATGAAATAAAAAGGAGAACACCTCAAAAGTACATATTCTCCTAGTCAACTGATATAGTGTGAGATGTCTCACAAATCTCCAAAGAACTGGTCAGATCTAGTCCTCCCCTTTCTGAATTCCCTGTGATGGTGATTAGAATCTGACGATTATTTAAGCATTCGGAATTTTCCTAGGTCAATAGATCTCAAAGGTTAGCATGGATGAGATTCACTTGGAAGGCTTGTTAAAACTTCCATTGCTGGACCTCATCCTCAGAGTTTCTGATTCAGTAGCTACAGGGAAGGGCACAAGAACTATGGTTTAAGTAACAAAAGTAGACATCATCTCAGCTCTTTATATTTTATGAAAGCTCTGTCTTTATTTGTGCCTACTTTCATTTTTAACCTTCACTGCTCTCCTTGATTTCCCAATCCACTTCATGCTTTTTACCCTCAGAAAGCAAACTTTAATGTTACTTCATTTATGAAAGTAAGGATGATTAGAGTATGATTTTTCTCAAAATGTCCAGTGCTCTGTCTACCTCGGTTTCAAACTAGGCTGCCATCAGAAACACTTAGAGAACATTTAAAGATACCTATAATTCATCTCCAACCCTCCAATTCCTACTCTTTGTAAAAACATTATTGGTTAATAATGAGGTCTACAGTAGAATGCTTTTTAAAAGTCCTCCACGTGATGTTAATGCATGATCAAAATAAAACATGACTGTACTAACCCAGGCATAATAGCTAATCTATTCACTGTGGTATTCCCCATTTTTCACCTAGGTCAAGATCTTTCTCCACCTGGGATCCCTTCAGCTGATAGACATCTCTCCAATATCTTTCCAAAATCCAAACACAAATGAAGCCAACACATCCTATTCTCAATAGCAAGACAAACTAAATTTTTATTGCTTTGTTCTATTATCTTTTCCTAACAGTAAATTTTCCCTCTTCCCTTTTCAAATTCCTCAGAAAATTTGTCTTTGTTTAACATTTCTATTCATTTTTCTGCAATTTATTTCTCAGTTGACTGCAGTCTTGCTTCTTTTCACACATTCTGTTGAAACCCTTTTCCTAAGTTCAGCAGTGGCTTCCTAATAGACACATAATTGTTCACATTTTTAAAGTAGAGTCTCTCCATGACATTTGACATTGTTACTAACTCATTCTTTAGAGAACATTTTTTGTCTTTCTTGTGAAATAATTTATTGATTATTTTTGTACCTGTCTAGCCACTTCTCTATCTACCTCATTCCCTCCTGTTTCTCTACCAATTAATTTAATATTATGGTTTCCCAGGTTTCCACTGTTCATACTATATACTATTTAGTAGAAGGTGAAATCTATTGATTTCAACTGTCCTCCATGTATATGATGATTCTGCAGTTTATGTCAGTTGGCTCAATCCTCTTAACCATTCAACTACTTGTGGATAATATTTAATATTCAAAAAGCATCTTAACTAGTTTGGGTAGCCATTATCTTTTCCAAAACTTGTATTCATTTCAAAGAATTGATTTCATGAATTTTAGTTTGAGTGGTTATTGATTCTCATTTGTAGAGAATACTCTCAGAAACTCTAGCAGTTTGAAGCAGCTGCTTAGGACAAGTAAAGCAAGAGAATTTATTGAAACATAGAGAACTTTTACCTTCACGACTGATTTCAAATATTATGAGACAGAAACAACAGTATGTGTTTATTTCTCTATTTCCTCGGCAAGACTGCATGTCTCTACTAGCAACACAGTTAAGATGGTGCCCTGAAGCTAAAGGCTGTCCTATAGGAAGTAGGAAAATGTGACTTAAATCACATCTAAACCTAGCCCTTAAAAACATTATTTGTTGCTTAGTATGGTACATGGCACATAGCTATTTTCTATCTTTTTTCTCCTGTGCCTACCCCAGATGTAATCATTAAATGTGGATTAGAGCTTTATTCATTTCCTTAGAGGAAAGAGATGCAACATTACTATGTTCAATGCTGTATTTAAATTTTATTTACAAATTTCAGCAATTGCACTGAGGTCAGCAGTTTAAATTACTGCTCCTAATGTGACTAAGGATGATTGGATTTTGATAAAAAAAAACTATATACATAGTATGCATCCCTGTATCTATAAATAGAACTAAAACAAAATATTCATAATTCTTAGTCTAGGAAACTTCCAGACTCCAAAGTCTGAGATTTCTCCATTTAGTACACTGTGGCCAGCATCTCTGGCTCCAAGGAGCACACAGTGCAGTGCGAACTCCTGGGAGGAGATATCAAGAAAGCCAAAAAATAAGGCAAAGTTAAATTTCAAAGGTGGCACAGTCAGCTGTGGCAATGCAGGGATAAATAGGCCTTTTGTGTTCTTTTTGGGGGGCTCCCCTAATATGGGATTGCACTGTGCACAGAAGTTAGTTATGCAGTTTTGATCATATTAAAAGGCCAGTACTCCACTTGCAAAACAAAATATAAAACTAAGCCATTTATTGAGGTGGTCAGAGGACTGTTTTTAGCATTGGCTCAGAAACAAAACAAAACAAAAAATCCCAGCTGGTTTACCTTAGGCAAGTCACTTAAACACTCTTGGAACAAAGTTCAATCTTCAATGAAGTCAGAACTGTGATTAGCACTATTTGGGAGGTTCTGACATTTGGACATGAGAAGTCTACTTTTACTGTTATCCAGGCATTGAAATAAGACAGCTTGGAAAGCTTCAGTTTTCTGCAATGACTTCAGTCTCATGATTACTTCTTAGTCCAAGAACTGGGCTTTCTAGGAACTCAGGACAATTGCAACTGGAGTTGCAACACAAAATAAAGAGCAACTCTTGCCGAGGACACACACACACACGTGTGTGTGTGTGTATGTACATATGTATGTGTATGTACATACGTGTGTGTGTGTGTGTGTATATGTTTTATTGGGTGAGTTGTGTATATCATTGCGTTCTGAGAGGTCTGGTTGCAGGCCAAAATCATTGAACTCACAAGCTCTTATCCTAGGGTAATTCGTAGTCAATTCTTGGTATCCAACCTCATTTTAAAAGATGCTTTCTCAAAAACTGTAATCACGTACATACCATGGAATATTACTCAGCAATAAAATTGTATAAACTGTTGAAATATGCAATAACTTGGAGAAATCTCCAGCCAAGCAAAAAATGTAAACCCCAAAAGATTATATACTGTATCATTTCATTTTATAAGACATTTTGAAATGAAAAATCTTGAAAATGAAAGGCAGATAAGTAAATGATTGCCAGGGATTAGGAAGTAGGAAGAAGAAGAAGGGAGGTGAGAATAGTTTAAAAAGAGCAACACAGCCGGGCACGGTGGCTCCTGCCTGTAATCCCAGCACTTTGGGAGGCTGAGGCAGGCAGATCGTTTGAGATCAGGAGTTCAAGACCAGCCTGACAAACATGGTGAAACCCTGTCTCTACTAAAATACAAAAAATTAGCCAGGCATGGTGGCAGGCACCTGTAAACTCAGCTACTCAGGAAGCTGAAGCAGGAGAATCACTTGAACTCAGGAAGCAGAGGTTGCAGTGAGCTGAGATCGCACCACTGTACTCTAGCCTGAGTGACAGAGCGAGACTCCCTCTCAAAAAATAAATACATAAATACATAAATAAAAAGAGCATCACTAGAAATTCTTGTAGTGATGGTCCTGTTCTGTATATTGACTGCTATAGTAGATGCTCAAACCTACACATGTGATAAACTTGTATAGAACTACATACACACAGTAAATGAATACAAGCAAAACTGAGGAAATGTGAATAAGATTGGTGGATTGAGGGGGCGAAGGAGAAAGTGAGTAGTCACTGACTAAAAGGTACAAAGTTTCAGATAAACTAGAATAAGTTTTAAGATCTATTGCACAGGAGGGAATCTACGAGCAACGACAATGTATATTTCAAAATAAGTCACAGTAAATTTCAAATGTCTCATTTTGAAAAATGATAAATAATAGAGGTGATGGATAGGTTAATTGGCTTGATTTAATTATCCCACATGGTAAACATACTTTAAAACATCACACTGTACCCCATAAATATATATAATCATGGTTTGTTGAATAAAACAATACTTAATTTAAAAATCCTTTGAAAACTTCTTCTGGCCTGGGAATGACAAAGACCATTACTTCAATCCTGTCTTTTTCTCTTGTCCCATGCTGTGGTCTAAATTTATATCCCCCCAAAATTCATACATTGAAATCCTCTCCCCATAGTGATGATATTAGGAGATTGGGCCTTTTGGGAGATGATTGGGTCTTGAGGGCAGAACTGTCATGAATGGGAATACTGCTTTTATAAAATAGACTCACGGAGCTCATTGAACCCTTCTACCACATAAGTACACAGCAAGAAGGCACCATCTATGAACCACAAAGTGGTTCCTCACCGGCTATTGAATCTGCCAGTGCCTTGATCTTGGATTTCCCAGCCTCCAGATCTGTGAGAAATAATAGCTTAAATAGACTAAGACAGAAAACTGGTACCAAGAAGTAAGGATGCTACTGTAACAATACCTAATCATGTGGAAGCATCTTCAAAACTAGGTAACAAATAGAGGCTGGAATAGTTTTGAGGTACATGCTGAAAAAGCCTGCATTATTGTGAATGTCCATTCATTAAGGACAATCTTGGTGAGGGTACAGAAAGAGAAGAGGAGAGCTGTAGAGAAAGCCTCAATCTTCTTAGGTAAAAACTTAGTCATTAAAAAGTGTAGAAATATGGACAGTAAATGTGATTCTGATGAGGTCTCAGATGGACATTAGGAATATGTTATTAGAAACTAGAGAAAAGGTGATCCTTGTTACAAAGTGGCAAAGACCTTGGCTGAATTGTATTCATGTCCTAGTGTTTTATGGAAGTTAGAACTTCTGGTTAATGATGTAGGATATTTGCATGAAGAAATTTCTAAGCAAAGTGTTGAAGGTGTTGAAAGCATGACTTTGCTTCTCTTCAAGCTTATAATAAAATAGGAGAAGAAAGGAATGATATGAAGATGGAATTTTTTAATAAAGGCAAGTGGAACTTAAGGATTTGGAAAACTGACTGTCCATATTATAAAAAATGAGGATGTGTACAGGAGAGAAAAGGAAGGGTGTGATTAGGTGACCCTTTGATAAAGAGATTAATATGGATCAGCCTGGTGCTATTCATTAAGAAAGTGGAAGAATGATGCCAGAGGCAATTTGAAGATCATGGGGCTGCCATTCCCATCACAGATCCAGGCTACAAGAGCCTAGGGAAGAGAGCAATTTCAAATAAGGGACTGGGGATGCTTATAGAACCTCAGCTCTTGCCACCTGCACTCTGTTTCCATGCTTCTCAGCCACTCCTGGTGTAGCTTTGGTGGGTCCTGGAACGACATGGGCTATGTCCAGGAAAGTTGTAGGGTCATGGCTGCCTTCATCTAGATTGCAAAGGGTGCCCTGTAAAGAAAGCTGTGGAACTCAGAAAGAAAACTGCCCTGGAAGTGAGGCCACCGTGAGGAGTTTTCACTAGGTCAGTGTCCAGTGGAGCCATGGGAGCAGGACCACCCCAGAGAATCCAGACCAGTAGACTGTTGGGTATGTGATTTCAGCTCTGGAGAGCTCCAGGCACAGAGCCGATTTGAAGATGGGGCGACAACATAGAACTGCCATGGGAGCAAAGCTGCTTGAAGCCTTGGGAACCCAATCTGAACCCCTGGAGGGTACACACTGAACCAAAGAATATTATTCTTGAGCTACAAGACATAATGTTGTTTACCTTGTTAAATTTCAGTCTTACTTGTTACCCCTTTCTTCTGTCCTATTTCTCCCTATTGGAATGGGAATGTCTATCCTATGTCTGTCTGATCATTGTATTTCAGAAGCACATAACATTTTTGATTTCAGAGGTTCACAGTTAGAGTAATTTGCTTCTGCACAGTGATACCTTGAGTCTTATCCTTGGCTGATTTACATGATATCAAAATAGGACTCTTGACTTTAGACTTCCTAGTTGATACTAGAATTAGTTAAAACTTTTAGAGCTATTGGGATGGTATAGCTCTAAAAGTTTTGAATGAGAGAAAGACATGAATTTTTCAGGGCCAATGTTGGAAAAGATGTTTTATCCTCACTGTTCTACAGTGGTGTTCTTGTCATAAATCAAGTGTTGCTGTTGTCATGAATATGTGTGAGTCTTTATCTGAACTCTTCATTACATTCCATTGGTTAACTCTTCTATACTTGTTTTTAATTCTCCATTGTTTTGATTATGGCAGCTTTATAATAAGTCTGAAATCTGGAATCTGGTTGTTTTTCAGCTGTATATTCTTCTTTATGATTGTTTGAGTTAGACTTAGCTCTTTGCATTTCCAGGAAATTAAAAAATCAGCTTGTCAATTTACACATGCACATTTGCCAGTATTTTGATTGTGACTATTCTGAAGTCATAGGTTAATTTGGGAGACAACATACTCATTTGTTTACATAGATATTTTGTATTTTCTCTCAAAAATGCTTTAAAATATTTTGAGTAGAGTTTTACCCAGCTTTTTCATGTCTTAGCACCTTCATTCCTAAGTATTTGAAATTTTATTACATTAAAATAGTACTTTAAAATGTCAGTCTAATTGTTTGTCTCTGATATATTTTTGTATATTTCCTTGTATTTAGTTGTACTGCTAAATTCACTCATTAAGTTTATTTTATCAGTGACTTTAAAGAATGTCCTATATACACAGTTCTGGAATTTGCAAATAGTGATGATGCCCTTTCTTGAAATTAAGGATGGAGAATAGAAATTACTTAACTAACAATTTCCACTTGCCGAACAGAAGTAGAAATTTTCCAATTATGTTATTTTGACCTGCAACTTACATAACTTGCTCCTTTTTTGTTTTGTTTTGTTTTGTTTTTGAGACGGAGTCTCGCTCTGTCGCCCAGGTTGGAGTGCAGTGGCCGGATCTCAGCTCACTGCAAGCTCCGCCTCCCGGGTTTACGCCATTCTCCTGCCTCAGCCTCCCGAGCAGCTGGGCCTACAGGCGCCCACCACCTCGCCTGGCTAGTTTTTTGTATTTTGTTTTTAGTAGAGACGGGGTTTCACCGTGTTAGCCAGGATGGTCTCGATCTCCTGACCTCGTGATCTGCCCGTCTCGGCCTCCCAAAGTGCTGGGATTACAGGCTTGAGCCACCGCGCCCGGCCTCCTTTTTTCTTTCTTTCTTTCTTTTCTTTTTTTTTTTTTTTTTTTTTGAGATGGCGTGTCACCCTTTTGCCAGGCTGGCATGCAGTGGTGCGATCTCGGTTCATTGCAACCTCCACCTCCTGGGTTCAAGTGATTCTCCTGCATTAGCCTCCTGAGTAGCTGGGACTACAGGCACCCATCACCATGCCCAGCTAATTTTTATGTTATTAGTAGAGACAGGGTTTCATCATGTTGGCCAGGATGGTCTCGATCTCTTGACCTCGTGATCCACCCACCTTGGGCTCCCAAAGTGCTGGGATTACAGGTGTGAGCCACCACACCTGGCCTCATATCTTGTTCTTAAAATGTATTTAGCAACTCACTCCATTGTTTTACTTTGTTTTGACTTTTTGTTCCATTTATCATACTATTCCTATGTTTTTGAACAGTGATGTATTTTTTGAAATTCTGTTTATTCTATTCAGTAGATTCTCAGAGATCAGAATCCAAAATGATGATCAATTTAAATAATTACATTCATTTATTTGTTCATTTCATGTTTAATTTAATAAATTCACTTGGAGTCCCTACTATACATGTAGGTGTAGTAGTTTTAAGTAACAGATAAGCAAAAAGGGACATAAGCCCTGCCTTTATGAAGTTTATAGTGAGAGGGAGGCAGACATTTTAAATACTCAAGTGAAAAAGAGACCCTGCGATCATGAACATATAGTCATTGAAGCTGCCCAAGAACACAGCCTCCATCCAGATAGAGAATAAAGAATGTGGATGGCAAAGATTGCAATTCTATCTCAATTCACTGACAACTTATTAATCAGAATGCAGCTACATGGCCTCACTTAGTTGTGAAAAGCACTAAAATATTTGTCCTGGGTGGCAGCAGCCTCCCAGCAACACCTCATAAATGTAATTGGAACATGAATTTCAGATCTCAGCTAGTCGTCTCTACCACATCAAGCTGCAAACAACTCTATGCCTTTTGCAACTATGGATTTTATATTTTCATCAAATTTGTAAATCCTTTGACCGTTAATTTTTCCATAGTTTTCCATGCTTGCCCCTGCTCCACAACCTTTTTGGAACTTCAGTAATGCATATTAAACTGTTTAGTATTTTCCTACAGGGAATATCTGTTCTTTAAAAAGAAATCTTGCTTTTCTCATGGCTGCATTCTGAATAGTGGCTATTGCCATGTCTTTAAGTCCACTATCTTTGCTTTCATACTGTCTACTTTTCTATGAGGTCCATTGAGTATTTTTTTTTAATTTCTAGTAATATATTTTGCATCTCTTAAAGTTTCATGTGGTTATCTTTTTATATCTTCCCTTTCTTTCCTCACAGTGTTCACTGAGTTCAGTTTTTCTGAAAAGGGCTATATAGTAAATATTTTAGGCTTTGCTGCGGTTATGTAGTCTCTAACATGTATTCATCTTTGATTTTGGTTTGTTGGTTTTTACAATCCTTTAAAATGTAAAATCATTACTAGATCACAGGCAATACAAAAAAAAGTCTATAAGACAGATTTAGTCTGGAGTGTAGTGTGCTAACTCTTGTTTTAAGTAGTTGAATATAGTTATATCTGTTATAAAGTCCTTTTTTTTCTAATTCCATCATCTCCATATTTTTTGGTCTATGTCTAATGATTTTTCTCTTGGTTATGGGTTGTATCTTTATGTTTATTGACATAGCTAGTACTTTCTTTTAACTGTATGTTGAATGTGGTGAATTTTAAGACAGTGTCTGGATTTAGTTATCTTTAAGTAATCTTGCACTTTCTTCTAGTATGTATTAAAGTTACTTTTGGTCCACTTTGTGTCTTTTGAGATTTGTTTTTAAGCTTTAAGTATTGCATTTTTAAGTGGCCTTACCTCTAGGGATAGTTTACCGTCTCTACTGAAGTGCACCCCTTTTGAGATTTCTACTGAATACTCCATTCAGTTAAAGTGGACTCTATATTCTGGCTAGTGGTACCTGAACAAATCTCAGCCCTGTGTGCTTCATTGGAAACATTCATCTCTTTATGTGACTTCATGAAATTTCATCCAATTGCATGCATTTATTAGTGTTTAGCAAACAGTAATGAAGAGAACCCAATGTAAATCTTTTGAGTCCTTTTCTTCTGCAGAGCTTCCTCCTTTCTAGAACTTCGCCCTATGACTAACATTTCCCTCATGTTTCCTGAATTCTATCTACTGAGCTGAAAGGACCACCATGCTCTACTTGTAATCCCACTCCTTATTCTATGGCCCAGAATGTGTCTCATTAGAGAAAGCCAAATGATCATAGGGCTCTCCTTCTTAGTTTCTTTCCTCTCTTAGATCACAGTTCTTCATGGACCTGGCCTAATGTTTTAAAACAGTTATTATATATATTTTCTCAGTTTTAATTTTAACTCAATAATGTAAATTTTTTCCCTGTTGCTCTTTCATGGTTATTACTTGATTTAATTTAAATATTTTCTTCTCCAAATCTTTAAATAATTTAAGTTTTATTGAATGAATGCTTATATTTTTGTCTTATTTAGAGATTCTGAGAAGTATTTTAGCTGGATGTTTAAAAACACATACTTTTAAATTACTTTCTTCAGTGCATTAGCTGTCTCTCATTTTCCCAACATGTCTCTTTGGAAGGTAAATGGAAATTAATGTAGGATATTTGTAAAAAGCATATTTGTGCATTCAAAAATGAACTTTCAAAGCTAAAATGCCATTATACTTTGCTCTTTTTACTTTTCAGAGGTGTTTATCTCAGTGAATATTGAGTATTTTTCTTTGTTCTGTTATACACGTTTTTCTTTTTAATTTCATCTGCTTTAATATGAAATGAACTGAGGGAGCTTAACTGAAAAATAAAAATATGAGAATCTTTGATTTCCTTTAGAATCATTGAAAATACACTTTTGTTTTCTTCATAAGCTGGGAAGGTATTATGTGTTGTACTGTGACAAACATAAAACAAAATTATCAATCTGGAAGAACTGTTATTTACCCAGTTGCTCAATTTTCTTCTCCATGAGAAAAGGGTTTCTCCTTAAACACAAAAATGCAAAAAGTTGAATTATTAAATGTAAGTAGAGGCAGTTACACAAAATTAACTACTGCTCCATATATGTAATATGATGGCTAATTAATGACAGTGTAATATTTAAATAGTTTGCCTAATTAGGCACACAACAGTGATGGCTGTCTTGGGACAAAATAACAAGTCTCACATAGATGTCAGTTTCACTTGAGTGCTGACGGAAATTTTAGATTTAGCAAAGGAGATTTGTAGAAAAAATGTCCCATGATAAAATTTGAAACTGAATTGAATACTTAGCATCTGGAATTGACCACGTGCACTGCTCTCCTACAATTTACACTTTATTTCTCTTTGGTGATAAACAAGCCTATATACTGTACCCCACGCCCAACCCTAAGCTATTTCAGAAGAAACTAATAGCAAGGCAGAGCATAGTATAAGATCAGTATCAGAAAAGATGCGTTATAGAAAACCATTTAGGTGTTTTTTGAAACTGTGTTTTTTTTTTATTAACAGCCATGTTTGGAGAAGTTCCAATTTATGTTATGTTCAATGAAATGTTGTGGTCTCATACCCAAAGCCAAAACAAGATCATATATTTACAATATCTAAACAACTGTCACAGAGATTAAAAGTAAATAAAAATTTAATTTTAGGAAAAAGTACATTTTTGAAATCATAGTGAACTATTTTTAAAAATCTTTTCACTATAATACAACTAATCTTTATTCTATTTTGTTATGTTTCTCCCTGCTCTATAGGTAAGAGATAAAAAGGCATTATTTATGAATTTTACATAAATTCAGTTATTTTGAAGTATAATAAGTGGTGTTATTTGATGATAGATTTATATTATAATATTTTAAACAATTAAAATGATATTTACTAACATTTTAACAGCCATAGTTTTAATTATAAATTTAAATACATTAAGAACTTATGAGAGAATTGATAATATTGCTCCAGAAAGTTGGAATAAATCCAAAGTCCGAAAGGGTTAACAATTTTAGTCCTCATTCTTAAAATTCCACATTATCTTTATTGATCCCATTAGCTGAATTTGTGGTTTTCTTCACGTTTTTACAACAGACTGACTTTGCAAGCTTCTTAACATGCAATTTGCTAACATCTGATCTATGCAAATGTGTATACATATACATATATAAAAGATTAAATAACTTTATATCTTACAACCTTTATACTTTTCTTAGAACAAGAGTAGAGAATCCACCATCATTTTTATTACTCACTGTATTATCTGTATGTTAAGCAACCACATTCGGAAGCCATCACAACTTCTAGTTAACCTCAAGGGGAGTCTAAGGTATTTAATGGCATTGTTTTACTATTTAGGTGAAAATATATTATTCTTAAGCCTTGGCCTAAGATGGATGTTCTAATTTATTTTGTCATCATGGTATTTCTTCTGACATATCTAGAAAAACCAAACTAATCTTTTGAAGATAATGAGATAAAAATATAATAATATAGTCAAAACGAGATGTTTTATCTTTAGGCAGCAATGAAGCATGCAAGAATTTGCATGGACTCTTGATTCAGCCTCCTAATCTTCATCAACTATGGCCTTCCTCTGTTATCCTTCCATAGAGCAACTAAATGATATTTTCAAAACCTAAATCCAATTGTGCCATATCCCCACTAAAAACACTTCAATGTTCCATTACTATGAGTAAATTCCATACCCTTGTCAGAAATGTCCTGCAAGGTCTAACCCTTAGTTGCCCTTCCAATTGCATTTGGTACCAAATAGCCCCTCACCCTTTTTGCTGTAGCACACAGGCCCATTACCTTGGTAAAATTGTCAGTGAAGCTGCAGGAACACTCTACCCTCTGCTTTTCATCTCGTTATTGCTTACTATTTTGCTTTGAGTTTCCAGTCCAGCATCACTTCCTCAGGAAATTCTTGTTCCTTAATTCGTCAACTAGTTCAAGGCCCCAAGCATACAGCATTAGTACTAAATGTTCCTTCTTCATAGGACCTGCTGGAAATGTGATCTTATGTATTCATTTTGCCATTTGTTTAGAGCCTGAATCTCTAATAGAATACTCCATGAGAGCAGGGATCATGAAAACGTTTTATAGTCATTGCGGTTGGAGAGATTACATGCTTTCCTCCTGGCACTTGGCAGATCTCAATGAATACTTTTTGGATAGATGACAAAATGAATACATTTTGTTTCACAAGAAGTTTATACAAATTGCCAACATGATCCTATGTGCATCTTGAGCCTCTAAGGAGATGGTTCTATGGAACAACCTTCTGTGAACCCTCCACTTTCTGTGAATTGTTGGACAGAAAATGTTGTAGACATCATTTATTAAACAAGCAAGCCTGGAGGCCACGACAGAGTAATGATGAAAGAACAGAAGCCTGTATCCTGTCATTTACAGGATATGTACTAACTCATTTTGAACAGAGACCAAACCATGGTATTTAGCAGAAAGAGCACAACATTGGATTCAAGAATTTCATGGCTTGTTCTAATGCTGCCTTTTACTTGTCCCAACTCCACTATAAGTTCTTTTTAAATTGACTTAGGTAGTATGCCCTGCTATGAATTCACAATTACAGAAAATGTGGGGTATTTTTTAAATATTGCCTTGAATTCAGCATTTAAGTAGGGACACCAAACCAAAAAATTTTCAAATCTAACATTTACTGAAGCAAAGTTTACTTTTTTTACCGTTTTGTCAGATACTGATTCTATGATAGTCTCTGTCATAATAAACATATTAAACAGAAATGCTGAGCATAGAACTCGGTACAAGAATCTACATAAACATTGGTTTGAATGATGGAGGATCTGAGTTCCTATCCTTGTTTTCAAGTGAAAATTAGTCATACATTTGAGTTGAAATTGTTTTGCTGTAAAATAAAGATTTCCTTGAAGTGAGCTGTTTTCTGGGTTGTTCTCTCTTCCATGTGTTAGGAGTGTAGAGTTATTTCTCTGCATTGTGTGTCTAGGTTGAGGAAATTCAAAGAGATCATGTAGAGAAATTGATTTCTATGCCTTGAAGCTTATGGAATATAATACATTATTATCATTAAAATGATGGCTAAAGTATTTAAATATCTATTGTAACCCAAGGGACTGCATTTTGAAAGAAACTGCATTTCCACAGAGGATGAATAAATGGGTGTGTTTTCATTTGACTAAATGCAGGATTTTTGTGCGGGAGTTCTGTTGTAGAACCGTCTTACATTCTGCCCAAGAGGCCAATCTGAAAAGGTGAGGAGACATTTGGAAAGAAGATCTAACTGTACTGTTCTACACCTATAGCATAAGACAGAAATGTAAGCAGCCAGCTGGAGAAACACAATCACCCACAGTAATGGAACTGAAGGTGACACGTCTGTGGATCCCATGAAATGGTGTATGAGTGAAAGAATCATCTTTCTTTAATTGTTTGTCAAAGCTCTAGAAACCAATGCCAAATTAGCGTTAGGAAAACAAGAGGATTCATATCCTCTGATCCTTCCTACTTGTAACCCCAGGAAGCTCATAGAGATCTCACCTCTGTCCCACCTCTGCTCCATCTGCCACAAGTCCGAGGTATGGGGAGCAAAGAAGCTTAATCAAAATGAAGTTAATTTATTTTTGATTACCCAGGACTGGATGTATTAATTGATGTACTGTGATTTTTTTAAGTTAAATCACTTATTTTTAAACAGACAAACATCACGTATATTTATCATGTGTAAATGATGTTTTGAAATATGTGTTCATTGTGGAATGGCTACAGTGAGCTAATTAACATTTTACTTACTTCATATACTTTTCGTTTTTGAGATGAGAACACTTAAACTACAATCTCTAAACTGTAGGATTTTTTTTCTGTAATCTGAGTGTGATCCAGAATGTTATGTGTCTCCTTCAGATTTTATCCAGAGGAAGGAAAATAAGTAGCTTATTGAACTTGTTTAAATAGATTGTGGGCCAGTTGAACTGTGAATATATGCTAGTGAAATAATTTATTGTCAAAGCAGTATTCAATGCTGGTGTTGGTACTTGAGAAGGGAAATAATATAAGGGATTTATAGTTGGGCGTAGAGACAGCAGTACAGGCTTACTAGAAGGTTTAGGTCTTGAAGGCATTGGTGAAAATATTTGTAGTAGTATGCCACATGGTCTAGACAAGAAAGCTAGTTCATTTTAATTATCTAACAAACTTACAAGAGAAAGAACACACACACAAAAATAAAATATATATATTTTATTTTAAAGATAAATGTTAAATATCTTTTAAGAGGAATATACTTACATTTTGATTTATAGATTATGGAGCTAAATGGATAAAGAGCAAGAAAGAAAAAAGCAAATACCATTTGATGCATATAATATAGTAATATTGTTCTTATAACAAGCTTTTTTTTTTTTTTTTTTTTTTTTTTTTTTTTTTTTTTTTTTTTACTTTTTTCTTTACCGCACCATGGAAATTGAAAATAAGAAAGAGCATTGTCCATCCTTTCTATTTGATTTTAGGTTTTTTTGCCTGGAGCCTTTATCGGTCACATTCAAATTAATAATTGATTGCATTATTGGAGGCCAGACTTTTTCCTCAAAACTTGAATTGAAGGAATTCCCTGAGTCGGCCAAGGCAATAACATAAGTTATAAGACAATTTATTGCACAAGTGAACTTGTAACTTATTAGCTTGACTGGCCTAAACAATGTTATAATAAGGCAAATGCCCCAACTTCAATTCCTTTATGAAACAGGAGCTTTTTCTTATGTTTGCATACCAAACACAGCTACTCATATAACCACACTGCTAGCACCTATCATTAGCCAAAAGTAAACTAGTGGAGAATCTATGGCCCCAATTTGGAAAATCAGAATCATAGATCCCAAAGTAACATTAGTCAAAAAGTTATTTATGGTGTTGTATCTATGTATATTATATGACTACTTAGTAAAAGATATACTGTTTGATTTCATAGGAATAGGTTTCTAAAGATATATTAGTTACCTTATTATTTCTTTGTAGACAAAATATCCTGGATATATGATATACTTTTATTTGAGTTGTTTTCTACAAACGTTTTCAATAAATTCGGAAACATACTATTGACATGAACTATATTATATTGTCTCTTAAATTATGTCTTTGTGTTGTACATACCTGCATTAAAAAATCAAAAGTTCTCCCCATCAACAAACAAAGTGATCAAAGATTTTCCATCACAGACTTTAAGATACATGTTTCCTTTGTGTAACTCACTTTGTCGCTTAAACACGAAAAAAAAAAAATATATTGATTCTATGTTCCTAATGTTCTAATTTTGGAGTGTAAATTTTTGCTTACTTTCATTGCTATTTCAACCAATTGTAATAAAATTGTTAAGATCTAGTTTATACTTGTATATGTGCTTATACATTTTTTCATAAACTTCTCATTTTATTTAATCTTTATTAGTATATTATGCAGTTGGTATCACATTTGAACTGTTATTTTTATCCAAACATATTGACTTGCTTTTCTCTTAATAACTTACAACTGAACAATTGCATTTATCTTAATAACTTAAAACTGAACATTTTGTCATTTTTAACAGCTGAAGATGCTTGTGGAGGAACAATGAGAGGATCCAGTGGCATCATATCCAGCCCTAGTTTTCCTAATGAGTACCATAACAATGCTGATTGCACTTGGACCATTGTAGCAGAGCCTGGGGACACAATTTCACTCATATTTACTGACTTTCAAATGGAAGAGAAATATGATTACTTAGAAATAGAAGGTTCTGAGCCCCCTACAATATGGTAAGTAAATAGCTTCTATTATCCTTGCATTGATGTTGTTGAAGCAAACTAGGGAACAAAGAACAACTGAATGTGGACTTTTACAGGTTTGGATATTTAAAAGATCTTATAGGAAAGTTATGTCAAGAGGTTGTCAGAGCTGAAGGATATTTTTGAAGATTGGGCTATTTACATAAAAACAGATGGAAATTCAAAACATGTATAAACAAATAAAAGTTATTCCTTTTGTAACCTACAGTTGTGCTTTTTAGCATGCTAGTCCATACTTGATGGTTTCTCTCAAATTAATTGAATAATCTTGGAAGTAATTTTACTTTGTTTAAGTAGATCTGTTATATACCCTGTTATCTGACAGCAAAAATTAAACACCATGATCTGGGGGAATATGGTTTGTTTCTTTAGCAACTCAAGGCATGGTCTAATGAAACCTGCAAAGTATTCAGAACCTGCTTTTAAGACATAATATTTTTTAAGTAAAATGTTTCTTTACGCTATTTTAAAAATTTGTATCTAATTATATCATTGACTAGATTATGATTCAGTAACTGAGTGAAAGAAAGAATAAGATGATATTGATAAAGGAAAGAGATAGGTAAACACTAGACTAGAGAGGATCTTTTAAGCCATGTGAAGATTTGTTAAGAACCATGGGAATTTATCCAAAACAATTACATGAAGAGGTTTGAATATCCAAACGATTATTCCTATTGAAATGAAGAGATTGATTTGAAGAGGGGCTCGATTCGCTGTAGGAAGATCACTTAAAAGATGATTGCAGTATTACAAGAAAAGATCATGGTAGCTTGAATTAGAGTCGTATTAATGAGGTAAGGAAGTAGACTGAGTTGAGAGATATTGATGATGTATAATCAAAAGGACTTTGTAATGGACTGGGGGTGATAAAGAAGGCAGTATTAAAATAAAACCTGGTTTTCTGACCTGAATAAATGGTGAAGGCAGTAGTAATATTCACTGAGTTGGGAATTGTTGAGGCAAGGTTAAGTTTGGAATGAGAACCCTGTAAATATCAAGATTTGTTTTGAATATTTTAGTTGGAAGATTCTTTGAGATGTGCAATTAAAGCCATCTACTAGACAACTATATCTCTTATGTGATTCAATAGAGTAGAATCACAACACTGATATTTAGTTAATATTGACGGTAAGTGAACCAATATGCAACAATATAATTGAGTAGACAGAGAGAGGATGAAATGAGAAGACAAAGGAGGACTAGGACTGAATCTGAGACTTAACAACATATAAGGCGTGGACTAAGAAGGATGATACAGCCAAGAAAACTGAGGGAGTAATTTGAAGAGGCAAGAGAAGGAAGGAAGTCTTAAGAAATAATTTCACGCGGACAAGGGGAGAAGAGTATGAAGAAGGGAAAGTAGACAACATTGTGGACTTCTGCTAAAAGAACACCATGTAAATGGTTTTAAAACTTTACAGTTTTCTGGGCTTCACCAAAAGTACAAAGCATTTCCTTAATTGTAAATCCTACCTTGCAAGATAGAACAAAAGTAACACACTTAGATATACCCACTTATTTCCCCTCTACATTTAGGCCCTCAATACTTCGAGTTATATGCCTGGTATGATAAATTCATACCAGAAGGCAATAAAACCCACTTAAATTTTGGTTTTAAATGCTAGATAATTTAAAAGCTATTATTTGAGAAATTGCTACTTCAATGGTGATTCATATTCAAGTCATAATAAGGTAGATGATAATGCCATACATCTTTTAATAATTTTAACATCTTTTGCTATACAAGTGATCTTATTAAAATGGCAGTTTTAACTTGAACAATATTTGACTACTGGATACAATAAAGGAAAATAGAACACTGTTTTATAGTATCAGTTCCTGAGCTACCATCAAACTCTAGAAACCAAATTTCTCACATTTACTCCGTGGATTATAATCTCTCCATTTATGTTCATATAGTCACTTTCTTGTTTCAGATTAAACATGCTTAGTAATGATTTGTATATCTTCTTAACAATCTAAGTGGTTTCAACAATATAGTTTGTCCAATAAGAGTATCAGATCCACAAATTTCTCCATTTTCTCCTTTAAAAGGCAGTTTTCCACTTCATTTATTTTCATCTTCCTTAGAATATAGTAACTAAGAAATGTATTGTTTTGTATTCTTTTAAAATTAATGTTACAGTAAAATTTAGGTAGACTTGTCAAAATCTTTGTTATATAATAAATCAAAAATAAAATCATTTGGCATGTTTCAAGAAATCGATACAAATGTTCAAACTATATTTCTATAAATGCCAACATGAAGATGCATAGTGTTGGTAAATTAATATTATATAAAGTCATTTAAGTATATTAAAACAACATTCCTTTTAAAATGTATTAAATAATTTATGTATTAAATACTCTGTAAATAATTAAAATAAAACTTTTATATCTAATCTGGCCCTGTGATCACCTTAAATCCTTTAAGGTTCTCACATCTTTTTAAAGATATGCTCATCAAAAGAACACACTTTATTTCAGATGACATTATATCAAGCATTCTTCCTTATAAGTATGCACTATTCACATGATATATTCAATTTATAATAGAATTCAAAACAGAGGTGAACAGGGAGACCTTCACATCCTTTTGATTAAAAAAACAAATACTTTTTGGACTTCAGATCCTTCATTCAGAGACCAGAAACTTGTCACTAGCTACAATACATTATAGTTTTACTCCTGAAGTGCGTAGAGTGTGGCAAGGCTTGATTAACTTGTTTTTGACTTTGATCACACAGACTAAACCAGCCCAACAATTGTGCTGCAAAAAGAATATTTACACTTAGTCAGTGCTTTACTTGCAGACTATGTATGCTAAATTGTTAGCTTCTTGTCATTTTTTTTAAAGCAGTATCACTGCATAATTCAACAGGAATGCAATGCATTCATTTAATTATTACTGGTTAAAACTGTGAGACGTGATGAATGTCAACTGATCCACTATAATGAAATAAAAAATGACATAGCATAAAGATGCTTGTGTTCTAGATTCAACTTTGAATCCTTGTTGATGGATGACAGTGGGTAAGTCATGTCACCTCCCTAGATCTCAGGTTTCTCACCTATAACATCCAAGGTTTCTCTTAATTCTGATATTATGGCATTGTCTGCTTAGATGCTACGGCAGAAAAAAAAGTAAAACGTTAACTAAATACAATACTTTGTAAATAACTATTTACTAAGCCTTGGATGGAGAGTTGGATTAGATGCTTTTTAAAATTATTTCCAAACTTTATTTGGATTTTTACTAGAATTCCATTTGTTCAATGTTTATTCAACAAATACTTGTTGGGGTGCCTGCTACATAACAGCATTGTTCTAAGTGCTTTTGTATCTAAAGCACCAAAGAGGCCTGCTCCTGTAGAATTTGTGCTCTCTCAGGGGATAAAGACAATAAGCAGGCAGTAATCAACATAAATAAGGTACACACACACTCTGCCTAGAGAATGATAAGAAAGAAAAGATGTGGAAGAGTAAGAGAGGTTGGGAGAGCAAGAATGTTGTGATGAGTGTGTAGCTTACTTAATTGAAAAGTTGATATTTGAACAAAGTCTTGATGAATATAAGGAAGTTAGTCAACTGGATGAGCCTTCAGGCAGAAACGACATCTAGAGCAAAATACTTAAACCAGACTGGGCCTTACTGTGTTGTAGGAACACCTAAGAAGCCATTGTGGCTAGAAAAGAATGATCATTGGTGAAAGCAGTAGGAGAGAAAGAAAGACAATTAATAGACCCTGGCTCAAGACTCATCTTTGGCTTTTACTCTAGATGTAATGTGAATTCACTTGAGGGGCTTGAGCACAGTAATGACATGATTGACCTTATTACTTTAAAAAACGAAAGTCACTATGGCTACCGTGTGGAGAATAAACTATAAGAGGGAAAGCTAAAAGAACAGAGATTATTTGTGGTATGTAAGTGACAGTTTATAATTATGAAATAAGAAAATAGCAGTGGAGGTGAGGTGAAATTATTGGGTTTTCAAGATAAATGATAGAAGGAAAAGAATAGTTCTAAAGAATAGCTCTAATAACCTGCTACTACAGATGCCAGATTATTTGACCTGCAGAACTGAGCAAATACAATTTAAATTAACTAATGTTGGGAAGGCTATTGATGAAACATTTTTGGAGTGATGATGTGGAGCTTAAATGTGGATGTGTTAAGTTTGAGATGGCTAATAAACCTGTAGTTGAAGATTTCAAGGGGACTGTTGGAGATACAAATCTTAGTTTCAAATAAAGGTGTGGGCTAAGCTTCTAAATTTGGAAATCTCAAAATGGAAGTAATTATTCCTATTTCTACCAGTTGAAGTGATTATTAAATTTAAAAAAAAAAAGGAAAAAGGAACTAATATCTGAGTTGTGTGACACTCCAACACTAAAATGTCAGCAAAACTAGGATGAACCAGCAAAGGAGTTTGAGAATCAGAGTAAATGAGATAAGAGGAAAAACATGACAGTATAGTTATCCTTAGGATCTTCAGGAAATTAGTTCCAGGACCACCCCTGCTTATAAAAAATCTTGGGATGCTAAAGTTCCTTATATAAAATGTAGTAATATTTGCATACAACGTACACACATACTTCTATATACTTTAAATAATCTCCAGATTATGTACAATACCTAATATAATGCAAATGCTTTATACATAGTTTTTAAACTATATGGATCATTTTGTTGTATTATTGTTGTATTGATATTTTTTATTTTTCAAATATTTTTGATTTGTGATTGGTTGAATCTGCTAATACATAGCCCACAGACATAGAAGATTGACTGTATAAATTTTCCTGGAAACCAAATGAAAAAAATTATGATGGAATTGGCCAATTGTCAAATGTGAATGATAAGCTAATAAAATAAGCTCCAAAACTAATCACTGGATGTAATAACATAGAGGTCATTGGGTAACCCGGATGAAAGTAATTTTTTAGGTGATAGGCTGACTGGAGGGGTTTTAAGGAAGAACTGGAGAAGAGATATTATAGGCAATTACTATAAATAAATTGTTCAGGGAATTTTGCAAGACAGACCGAGTGATGGGATAATAAGTTAAAAAGAAAGTAGGAGCAAGGGAAGATTTTTTTCTTTTTTGGAGCTTATTATAAAATGTGTTCCCAAATTAATAAATGGATTTAGCAACATGGAAGTCACTGATAACTTTGGTAAAAGTAATTTTACAGGTGACAGTGTGATTGGAATCATTTTAAGTGAGAATTAGAGAACAGATATCATAAATAAATTGTTCAGGGAATTTTGCAAGAAATAGATGTACACAGTTTACATAAAAGATGCACATAGTTTTGGGGTATATATGATAATTTTTTTTTCTTTTTTTCTTTTTTTAGATGGAGTCTCACTCTGTCACCTACGCTGGAGTGCAGTGGAGCAATCTCAGCTCACTGTAACCTCTGCTTCCTGGGTTCGAGCGATTCTCCTGCCTCAGCCTCCCTAGTAGCTGGCATTACAGGTGCGTGCCACCATGCCCGGCTAATTTTTTGCATTTTTTGTAGAGACAGGGTTTCACCGAGTTAGCCAGGATGGTCTAGATCTCCTGACCTTGTGATCTGCCCTCCTCGGCCTCCCAAAGAGCTGGGATTACAGGCGTGAGCTACGGCACCCGACCCACATATGATAATTGAATACATTCATATAATTTGTAACAATCGGCCGGCCGCGGTGGCTAAAGCCTGTACTCTCAGCGCTTTGGGAGGCCAAGGCAGGCGGATCACGAGGTCAGGAGATCGAGATCATCCTGGCTAACACGGTGAAACCCAGTCTCTACTGAAAACACAAAAAATTAACCAGGCGTGGTAGCGGGCACCTGTAGTCCCAGCTACTTGGGAGGCTGAGGCAGGAGAATGACATGAACCAGGGAGGCGGAGCTTGCAGTGAGTCAAGATTGCGCCACTGCACTCCAGCCTGGGCGACAGAGCAAGACTCCATCTCAAAAAAAAAAAAAAAAAAAAGAAAATGTAACAATCGGGTCAGTGTCCTTGGGAAACCATCACCTTAAATATTTGTCTTTTCTGTATTCTGGAATGATCCACATTATTCTCTTCTAGCTACGTTGAAATATACAATAGATTATTGTAAACTACAGTAAGTTAATGGATACAAATATATGATTTGATAGAAGAAATAAGACCTAGTGACAAATAGATTAGTAGAATGAGAAGAATTTTTATTTATTTTTGTGATTTTGCTTGTTAATTGGGAGAGTTAATACTGTCATGGGAATCACATACTTAGACATTGAAGAATTTAATGATAAAGAGAGTGGGGAGAATCATTTAAGCAAAGTGAAAGAGTAGATATAGTGAAAGAGATCTTCCCTTTGAAAATCTGTCTGTGAAAGGAAGAAGGAAAAAATTACAGTAACTAAAGGGTGAGATAGAAGAAGAAAGTGAAGATTAAAAGACCATTTAGGGGGCTGCCGGAGGCTGAAAGGAATTTAATTAATTTGGAAAGTCTGCATATGGAAATAAAAGTTTAAAGTCTGATTTTCAAAGACTAAAATTAGGGAATGAGTGATTGAATATCAAAGAGAGTAATAGTGATTTCTTCAGATTAGATTATGGAAAATACGTAAGTAATAATAGAAAGATCAGGAAGACGTTTTAATACATTGGGCCCAGAAGAAAATAATGATTTCAATTTGTAAGATATAGGTTGCAGATAAGTGCAATTTCCAAAAGAACATGTCCCACCAGATGTGTGACTTAATTATGATATATAATTTGAAGTAGGAATAAGAATTTTTAAGTCATTAAAAATGAAATACTGGCTGAAGTCAAGGGAATGATATGGTTATCAAGATTAGAATATTAGTGAAAATATAGCATGCAGGTTATATAACACAGAATATCTATGTAATGTTATTCAAATTAAGAATGCAATAAGGTATGTAACACATTTTGTTTTATTTACATTGTTTTGTACAATTATTTATTTTTGTTAGTTAAAATAATACTAAACCTTTAGATTTAAACTAACAAATTTAGTCAATATAAATTTCCAATGAAGACTGATTCCCATCTAAAACTAGTTTCTCCATTTGTGCACTGTTTCTTCTCAACTACTCAGGAGTGTCATGTCCCAATTTTCTTAATTCCCTTTTATACCATCAATTTTTGCCCCCTAATTGATCACCATTAAACTAGCTTACCCATCATTTCTTTGGAGCTGTCTTTTACAAAATGAACAATAACTTCTTAATTCCTAATTTAATACTTATCTCACTTGATTTATCTGCAACATTTGACTTTGTTGATTATTACCTCTTTTCCAGAACATCCTTCATTCTTAGTCACTGGGATGTCTTTTCTTCCTTGTATCTTTTTCTATTACTCACTGACTATATCCTTTCAGACTTTTTCTTCTCTTTTTTCTTCCATCATCCATTCTGTATATGTTGGTATCTGCCCAGATTTTTTCTCATCTTTTGTTTCTGTTCACCCTACTTTGGAATGCATAATTTCCTGTGACTTCAACAATCTTAAGATTTTGTGATTTTTCTCCTTCCTGATTACTTTCTCTCTTGCTTCGTTTCTGTCTGTACACATATCTTTGCTTAAATAAGGGGATCTTAATGAGAACTTGGATCTCAAAATAAACAGAATGCCTAGCCCTGAACATTTCACACCACACATATTTTATGTACATTTGTGAAAGGTGTAAATGATTTTTGTTCCACATATAATTTGATATCACTGACAATCTGGTTTTACATGTTTTTTTTCCAATGGTTGTACATTATTTGACTGAAGTTATATAAATTAGTTTGGATTAGGGTCAACTGTGAATGAAAGAAAATATAAGCAAAATGCAAACAAAAACCAAGAGGCTCAAACAAGACACAAGGCATTTATGGGAACCGCACCACCACCACCTAGTATCAAACATTCAGGATCCATTTATTTAACTGCTCTACTTGTAGGTTACCTTCATTCCCAAGATCATATCTTGTTCAAGTTTAACCATTAAGTTACAGTCCAAACAGTAGGAAGAACAACAAGGAAAAGGAAAACCTAAATGGCAGTCATCATCTACCTCTTAAACAAGGTTTTGGTTGCTGACCTACATTTTCTATTTCATTTTCTCCTATTTCTGCTTATATCCCATTGGCCAAAATCTAATTACATGGATATTTGACTGTTAGAGACTCAGTAATCCTTATTCTGGTTAGTCATCACCCAGCCAAAATTCCATTTTTAGGAAAGAAAAGGAGAAAAGGTGTTAGGGGATAACTAGCAATCTCTAACACATGGTTTTTATTGATGCAGTCCCTCTAGGAAAAATGTGTATAATGAATACTCACTAGTATTTTACATATTATAGAAATATGTGTGTGTTTATATTTATGTCTATACTGGCAGAGATAGCTACAGTAGCAGAAAGTAAACTTCCCTTTGAAAATCTGCCTGTGGAAGACAGGAGGAAAAAAATACAGTAAGTAAACAGTGAGACAGATGAAGAAAGTGAAAATTGAAAGGCCATTTAGGAGACTGCTTTATGTCAGAGGTCGTAAGGAATTTAATTAATTTTGAAGCTCTGCATACGGAAATAAAAGGGCAAAGGCTGTTTATCAAAGACTAGAATCAGGGGAATGGGTGACTGACTTATCACAGAGTGTATGATCTTCATTGCCAAAAATAGATAGCACAAATAAGGTATAGATACCACATATATGGGTATACATATGTAGATACACAGATATGAATGTGTGTATATGTGTATATACATGTACAGGTATAAATATAGGTGTGTGTATATATATATATATATACATGCACACACACACACACAGATGTCTTTATGCCTATACCTGTCTGTGAATATATATAGATATAATCTCTATATCTTTTACATATATTACATGTATATATACACACATATGGATATACGTGTGTGTGTGTGTGTGTGTGTATCAAAGCTCATGGGTCCACATTCAGCAACACTGCTCAAATTATGTTCTTGTAATACCTACAACAGAAGTGCCTGTGGTGTTTGTTAAAGGGCAGATTTTCTAGCTCCTGCACGAATGTATTGCTTTGCATTCGAGAGGCAAGGATTCAGGAAATCTGTAAACAAGGTGATTCCAATATTCAACTGTTGCTATATAAATTAATGCAATAAATTTGGTTTCATCAATACTGCAACTATGTGATGTAACTATACTCTATGAGCATCTCTCAAGAACTGAAATATTTCTTTTTTTTCCAAAGTGGCTGTATTATTTTGTTGCTTTTTATTTTTTGTTTTTGTAGGTGCATAGATGTGTATATATATGGGTTACATGAGATATTTTGATACAGACATGCAATGCATAATAATCATATCAGGGCAAATGGGGTATCCATCACCTCAAGCATTTATCTTTTGTGTTACAAACAATTTGATTATACTCTTTTAGTTGTTTTCCAATGTAAAATTAAATTATTTTTTACTTCAGCCATTCTGTTGTGTCAGCAAATACTAGGTCTTATTCATTCCTTCTAACTACAATTTTTGTACCTATTAGCCATCCTCACTATCCCCAACCCTGCCATTACCCTTCCCAGCCTCTGGTAACCATACTTCTACTCTCTGTCTCCATGAGTTCAATTGTTTCCATTTTTATCTCCCACAAATAAGTGAGAACATGTGAAGTTTGTCTTTCTGCGCCTGACTTATTTTATTTAACATAATGACCTCCGGTTCCATTTATGTTATTATAAATGACAGGATCTTATTCTTTTCTACGGCTGAATACTACTCCATTTGTGTATATATAGCATATTTTGTTTATCTACTCATCTGTTGATAGATTCTTAGGTTGACTCCAAATCTTGGCTATTGTGAGTAGTGCTGCAATAAACATGAGACTGCAGATATATTTTTGATATACTAATTTCCTTTCTTTTGGGTATATACTTAGCAATAGGATTGCTGGATCATATGGTAGTTCTATTTTTAGTTTTTTCAGAAACCTCTAAACTGTTCTCCATAGTGGTTGTACCAATTTACATGCCCACCAAAAGTGTGTGAGGGTACCATTTTCTCTACCTACTCACCAGCATTTGTTATTGCCAATTGAACTGGGGTGAGATGATGTTTCATTATTGTTTTGATTTGCATTTCTCTGATGATCAGTAATGTTGAGCACTTTTTCATATGTATCTGTTTGCCATTTGTATGTATTCTTTTGAGCAATATCTATTCAGATCTTTCATCCATTTCAAAATTGGTTTATTAGATATTTTTTCTCATAGAGTTCTTTAAGGTCTTTATATATTCTGGTTATTAATTCCTTGTCAAATGGATAGTTAGCAAATATTTTCCTCCCTCTGAGGGTTGTGTCTTCCCTTTTTGATTGTACAGAAGTTTTTAACTTGATGTTATCTCATTTGTCCATTTTTGCTTTGATTGTCCGTGCTTATGGGGTATCTCTTAAGAAATCTTTGCCCAGTTCAAAATCCTGGAAATTTTTCCTAATGTTTTCTTGTAGTAGTTTCATGGTGCGAGGTCTTATATTTAAGCCTTTAATCCAGTTTGATTTGATTTTTGTATGCAGTGAGAAATTGGTGTCTAGTTTTATTCATCTGCATATGGATATCCAATTTTCCTAGCATCATTCGCTGAAGAGACTATACTTTCTACAATATATGTTCTTGGCAACTTTGTCAAAAATGAGTTCACTGTGGGTGTATGAATTAGTTTCTGGTTTCTCCATCCTTTTCCATTGGTGTAGATGTCTTTTTTTATGCCAATAACATGCTGTTTTGGTTAGATAGCTGTGACAACTTAATGTAAGGTAATGTGATTTCTCTAATTGTGTCCTTTTTGCTGGGGATAGCTTGGCTCTTCTGGGTCTTTTCTGATTCCATATAAGTTTTAGGATTTTTTTTCTGTTTCTGTGAATAATTTCATTGGTATATTGATAGGGATTGCATTACATCTGTAGATTGTTTTGGGTAGGATGGATTCTTCCAATCCATGAACGTGGAATACCATTCCATTTTTTTGTGTGTGTCTTCTTTAAAGTCTTTCATCATGTTTTATAGTTTTTATTGTAGAGATATTTCACTTATTTGGTTAATTCCTAGGTATTTTATTTTATTTGTAGCTATTGTAAACAGGATTACTTTTTTGATTTCTTTTTTAGATTGTTCACCATTAGCATATAACAATACTACCAACTTTTATATTTTGATCTTGTATCTTGCAACTTTACTGAATTTGTTTATCAGTTCTAATAGTTTTATTTAGTGGATTCTTTAGGGTTTTTGAAGTATATGATCACATGGTCTGCAAACAAAAATAATTTGATTTCTTCCTTTCCAATTTGGATGCCTATTTTTTCTTTCTTTTTTTCTGATTTCTCTAGCTAGGAGTTCCAGTACTATGTTATATAACAGTGGTGAAAGTAGTCATCCTTGTCATGTTCCATATCTTAGAGGAAGGAGTTTCAGGTTTTTCCCACTCAGAAATATGGTAGCTGGGGGTCTGTTATATATGACTTTTATTATGTTGAGGTATATTCCTTTTATATCTGGTTTGTTCAAGGTATTTATTATGAAGGATGTTGAATTTAATCAAATGGTTTTTCAGCATCAATTGCAATTATCATATCTTTTGTCTTTAATTCAACATTGATTGATTCACACATGTTGAACCATCCTTGTATCCCTAGAATAAACCAACCCCTGTAAGATGAATTACCTTTTTAATGTGTTGTTGCAATAGATTTACTAGTATTTTATTGAAGATCTTTGTATCAATATTCATCAGTGATATTAGCCTATAGTTTTCTTTTTTTCTTTTTTTTTTTTTTGAGTTTCTTTGGTCTTGCTAGCAGGATAATACTGGTCTCATAGAATGAGTTAGGAGGTATTCCCTCCTCTTCTATTTTTCAGAATAGTTTTTAATAGGATTAGTATTAGTTCTTTAAATGTTTGGTAGAATTCTGCACTGAAGCCATCGACTCCCAGGCATTTCTTTACTAGAAAACTTTTTATTATATCTTTGATCTCATTACTTGTTATCGGTCTGTTCAGGCTTTGGATTTCTTTATGGTTCAGTCTTGGTAGGTTGTATGTGTCTAGTAATTTATCAATTTCTTCTAGATTTTCCAAATTATTGGCATATAGTTGATCACAACATCCACTAATGATCTTTTGAGTTTCTACAATATCAATTATAATGTTTTCTTTTTCATCTCTGACTTTACTTATGTGCTTATGTGTATCTGCTCTCCGTCTCTCTCTCTCTCTCTTTTTCTTTAGTCTGGTTAAAACTTTGCCAATTTTGTTTAATCTTTTCAAAAAAAAAAAAACTGTTTGTTTTACCATCTTTTATATTGTTCTCTTTATTTCTATTTCATTTGTTTTTGCTCTTATCTTTATTATTGCTTTTCTACTAATTTTGATTTGGTTTGCTCTTGCTTTTATAGTTGTTTAAGATGCATCATGGGTGTTTTATTCGGAGTTTTTCTTTTGATGTAGGCACCTGTAGCTGTAAACTTTCCTCATAGTACTGCTTTTTCTGTGTCACATAGGTTTTAATACGTTGTATTTCCATTATCATTTGTTTTCAGAAATTTTTCAATTTTCTTCCTTATTTCTTCATTGCCACACAGGTCATTCAGGAACATATTGCTTAATTCCTATGTGTTTATATAGTCTCCACAATTTCTCTTGTTATTGATTTGTAGTTTTCTTCCGTTGTGGTCAGAGAAGATGCTTGATGTTATCTCAGTGTTTTTGAATGCTAAAGACTTGTTTTATGACCTAACATGATCTATCCTTGAGAATAAACCATGTGCTGAAGAAAAGAATGTGTATTCTGCAGCCATTGAATGAAATGTTCTGTAAACATCTATTAGGTCCATTTGATCTGTAATGCAGATTAAGTCCAATGTTTCTTTGGTGATTTTCTGTCTGGAAGATCTGTCCAATGCTGAAAGTGGGGTGTTAAAGTCTCCAGCTCTCGGCCGGGCGCGGTGGCTCAAGCCTGTAATCCCAGCACTTTGGGTGGCCTAGCCGGGCGGATCACGAGGTCAGGAGATCGAGACCATCCTGGCTAACACGGTGAAACCCCATCTCTACTAAAAAATACAAAAAAACTACCCGGGCGAGGTGGCGGGCGCCTGTAGTCCCAGCTACTCGGGAGGCTGAGGCAGGAGAATGGCGTAAACCCGGGAGGCAGAGCTTGCAGTGAGCTGAAATCCGGCCACTGCACTCCAGCCTGGGCGACAGAGCGAGACTCCGTCTCAAAAAAAAAAAAGTATCCAGCTCTCATTGTATTGTTGTCTGTCTCTCTCTTTAGCTCTAATAATATTTGCTTTATATCTATGTGCTCTGCTGTTGGGTGAATACATATTTAAAATTGTTATATCTTTTTGCTGAATTGACTGCTTTATCATTATATAGTGACCTTCTTTGGCCCTTCTACTTTTTGTCAATCTATTTTGCCTGATATAATATAGCTACTCTTGCTCATTTTTGGTTTCCATTATCCTGGAATATCTTTTCTATGCCTTTATTTTCAATCTGTGTGTGTTTTTACAAGTGAAATGTGCTTCCATTAGCAACATTGGGTCTCGTTTTACTTTTTTAATCCATTCAGCTACACTATGTCCTTTGATTGGAGAGTTTAGTCCACTTATATTCAATGTTGTTATTGATAATTGAAGACATGCCATTTTGTTATTTGTTTTCTGGTTGTTTTGTGGTCTTCTTTTTTCTTTGTTTCCTTCCTGTCTTCCTTTGCATAAAGATGATTTTTCTCTGGTGGTACAATTTAATTTATTGCTTTTTATTTTGGTGCATCCATTATATGTTTTTCATTTGCGATTACCATGAGGCTTGCAAAAGCTATGTTATAATCCATTATTTTATACTGATAACAAGTTAGCACAGCTTGTGTATACAAACAAACAAAAAGAATACTAATAAAAACTCTACACCTTAACTTTGTCCTTCAACTTTTTAACGTTTGTTGTTTCTATTTATATCTTATTGTATAGTCTGTGTCTTGAAGACTTCTTATAGTTACTATGTTTGATTGGTTCATCATTTAGTCTTTCTACTTTAGATAAGAGTATTTTACACACCACAGTTACAGTGTTATAATATTCTGTGTTTTCTTTGTACTTAATATTACCAGTGAGCTTTGTACTTTCAGATGAGTTCTTACTGCTTATTAATGTCATTTTCTTTCTCATTGAAGTACTGCCTTTAGCATTTCTTGCAGGATAGATCTTGTGTTAATGAAATCCCTTAGCTTTTGCTTGGAAAAAATGTTATTTCTTCTTCATGTTTCAAGGATATTTTCACCATATATCCTATTCTAGAATATTTTTTTTTCCTTTGGCACTTTAAACACCACTGTCTCCTGACCTATAAGGTTCCCACTGAGAAGTCTGCTACCAGACATATTGAAGCTCCATTGTATGCTATTTGTTACTTGCAGGTTTTAGGATCCTTTCTTTATCCTTGATCATTAGGAGTTTGATTATTAAATGCCTTGAGATAGTCTTCTTTGGGTTAAATCTGCTTTGTGTCGTACAACCTTCTTGTACTTGGATATTAATATCTGTATCTAGGTTTAGGGAGTTATCTCTTATTATCCTTTTCAATAAACTTTTTATTCCTTTCTTTCTCTCTCTCTCTCTCTCTCCCTCGCTCCTTTTTAAGGTCAAGAACTCTTAGATTTGCCCTTTTGAGACTATTTTTTAGTTCTTGTAGATTTGCTTTATTCTTTTCATGAGTTTTCTGTTGTCTTCTCTAATATAAGACATTTTCAAATAGCATTTCAAGACATTTTCAAATAGGTGTTTTCAAATAGCCTGTCTTCAAGCTCACTAATTCTCTCTTCTGCTTAATTCTACTATTAAAAAATATTGATGCCTTCTTCAGTATGCCAATTGCATTTTTAGCTCCAGAATTTCTGCTTGATTATGTTTAATAATTTCAGTCTCTTTATTAAATGTGTCTGACAGAATTCTGAATTCTTTCTCTGTGTTAGCTTGAATTTCTTTGAGTTTCCTCAAAACAGCTATTTTGAATTCTCTGTCTGAAAATTCACATATCTCTGTTTCTCCAGGAAACTCTCTGGTGCCTTATTTAGTTTATTTGGTGATGTCACGTTTTCCTGGAGGGTTTTTGTGCTTGTGCATGTTTGTCAGTATCTGGGAATTGAAGAGTTAGGTGTTTACTGTAGTCTTCACAGTCTGGGCTTATTTGTACCTGTCCTTGGGAAGGCTTTCCAGGTATTTAAAAAGACTTAGGTATGGTGATCTAAGCTGTGTCTCCATTAGTAGGCACCCCAAGCCAAGTAATGCTGCGGATCTTGCAGACTTGTAGAGGTATCACCTTGGTGGTCTTGTGTAAGATCTGGAATAATTGTCTGGAATACCAGACAGAGACTCTTGTTCTTTTTCCTTACTTTCTCACAAACACCAAAAAAGTCTCTCACCCTGTGCTGAGCTGCCTGGAGTTGGGGTTGGGGTAACACAAGCACTCTTGTGGACACCACCACTGGGACTGTGCTGGGTCAAACCTGAAGCCAATGTAGTCCTGGGTCTTGCTGAAGGCTCACTGTTACCACTATCTGGCTGCCATCTATGTTTGCTCAAGACCTTATGGCTCTACAGTCAGCCTGCAGTGAAGCTAACAAAGTTTGTGTTTTTTCCTTCAGGGAAGCAAGATCCCCCAGGCTCTGGGTTGGTCCAGAGATGCCATGCTGGAGCCAGACTGGAGTCAAAAGCATTAGAAGTTTACTTAGTATTCTATTGTACTATGACTGAACTGGCACTCACATCGTGAGATGCAATCCTTCCTACTCTTCCCTTCCCTTTAGGCAGAGGAGCCTTACCCCATAGCCACCATTACCACAGGCCCACAAGAAGTACTGCCAGGCTACCATGAATGTTCACTTAAATCTCAAGGGCTCTTCAGTTAGCTTATGATGAAGGATACCAGGCCTTGGACTCACCTTTCAGGGAAGTGGGTTCCCCTTTGGCCCAGAGCCAGACCAGAACTGCCCTCCAAGAGCCAATGCCTCCAAGAGCTAATGCCTGCCCTCCAAGAGCCAACTGGGAACCCCAAGAACCTCGACTGCTCTCCTGTAGCCAAGCTGATACCTAATGATCAAGACAAAGTCGCCATTACTTTTCCCTCTACTTTTCTCAAGCAGAAGGAGTCTCTCACCATAGCCACCACGGCTGGGAATGTGCTGGGTCTCACCTGAAGCCAGCACAACTCAGTCTCCCCAAGGTCCATGGCTTACTTCCTGGGCAACACTGCTGTTTATTTAGGGCTCAAGTGCTCTTCATTCAGAAGGTGATTGGTCCTGCCGGGACTAGGTTCTTCCCTTCAAGGCAGCATACCCTTCTGGTCCAGGGTATGTCCAATATTTGTGTCCAAAAATGTCATCCAGGAACTAGAGCCTGGAATGACCTAGTTTGGGTCATGACTCTTACTGGTGCTCTATTGTACTGTGGCTAAACTGGTATCCAAGATGAAATACAAAACCCTCTTTTCGCTTCCCACTCCTTTCCTCAAGTGGGAGGAAGGGTATCTTTTGGAGACATGAGTGGTGCAGCATATTTTAAGGGGATGGGTAGCACAAGTACCTCTTTAGTCACCCTAGCTGACTTCTCATTGGTCATGTGCCTCCCATGTCCACTTGCTCTTAGTTCAGCTCAGTACTAGGACTCACCTAAGATTTGCAGTTCTTGTGGCCTATACTGCCTTTCAAGTTTACATGAGGCTCCAGGGCTCTTTAGCCTGCAGTGGCATGGCTTGCTGGAACTCAAGTTATGACCGCTGGGAGGTGAGGTTCTTTTTTGGCTGGGGCTAGTCTATATGCTGTCTTCTGTGCACAAATGTTAGCTGAATTCAGCTGGGTTTTGCTTTTTGCTGTGACAGGGCAACATGGAGTTCAAAGGTGTATCTCACAATTGCCAAACTCTCCCTCTCCTAACCGCAGCTGCTACAGGGGGATTGGGAAAGGGTGGCATCAGCAATTTCAGACTATCTTTCCTACCATCTTCAGTGCTGCTTTCAGTGCCATCCAGTTAAAAGCAGGTACTGTGAGTGCTTACCTGATTTTTGATTCTTATGAAGCTGCTTTTCTGTATATAGATATTTGTTAAATTTGGTGTTCCTGTAGAGGGGAATGGTTGGTGGAACCTTCTATTCAGCCATCTCAGTCTGCCCCTCTCTCGCAGCTTTCCCTTTTGAGGGAGAAGAAACCAGAGAAACAAGGTGTATATTGAAAATCCAAGATGAAAACTGCGGTCTTTTAATACCTGCTCCAGTGTGCTTTTTCACAAAAGTACCTCTTGTTATTATGCTTACAACTAGGACTTTTCAAAACATCTCCATAAAAGTTTGATATATTAATATCATAGTATGGGTTAATGATTTGAAATTTAGCCTGAAGTTTCTAATATAGATTGTGTTTATACTTAAATCTAATTTGTCTCTATAGAGTTAGAAATTCTCCCAGATAGCTGAGAATGCCTAATACAAATAATCTATCATTTTAGTATTTTAAATATAATTTTTTCTGCCTTAAGGAAAATCCATTTGGCAGTGTAGTGAGAAGAGTTGATAATATATGTAAAACTTGCTGATCCATGAAAAAAGGGTTGCATAATGGATGAAGTTAGAATTAACACAAATATCAGGTGAATACTGAAAGAAACATTTCCAAACGTTTCTAATCAGGCCAGTTTCATTTAAATACAAAATATTTCTTTGAATTTTTAGTTGCAAAATTTTGCTTACTAGAAAGAATACCTCCTATCTTTGATATAAAAACCGTTGTATACATACATAAATTAAAAATATGTAATTGTATGTATGAATAATCTGTATAAATTTCATACATGTTATATATGTAAGTGTTGATGGAAGATTTGAAAGTATTCTTGTAATTATTAGCATGGAGAAACAAATTCTTTGCTGATATTTTTATACTTTTAAGAACCAGAGTTTATTTATTGTATTTACATTAAATAAATTGCATCTTAAAAGAGTTCTTAGATCCATAGAAGTTAATGAATGCATGTTCTGCTTTTGACTTTAATAAAGCAATTTGCCTACATAGGATATTTTAATTAGGGAGTACATTATTCAAATATATGTTTAAGTTTCAAAGGAAAAAAATCTAATTCTACATTTTTTACATATAATTCTACATTTTTTAAATCTTGTGTGAGTTTCCACAGATATACAAAACTTTGCAAAATTCTAAAAATAAACCAAAGCTATAGTATATACAATATATAACTACTTTTATGACCTCATTTAACCTACATAAATCCAACACTAACTTACGCATCATCATAATCTATGAGGAGGTCCCAATATGCATTTTTCATAAAAATTCCTTGCTCTTCTTACCTTTGCTCTACTTTAATAAATACTTTCATGATCACTGCTCAGAGCCACTACAACTTTGGCAATAAACCTGTTTCTCTTGCTTTCTCCCTTCACCTATTTTTTAATTTAATCATATTTTCTAATGCTTAGCATATTATTTTTTCTGCAATTTATTAACCTATTACTTAGTTCTAGCCAAGAGGAAATGCCATTTTCATTTTGATAAGAGAAAAGTATAAAAGATAGATATCTATCTAATTTAAGTTTATAAGTGCAGTGACCAGAAATTGAACTATATATTTTTTTCTAATAGTTTCTAATTTCTTTCTTAAGAAAGAGGCAAAATCATGTCCTGGAAGTGAGGAGAAGTGGTAGGTTAGGATATTTTAGGAGAGTGAGATTTATTTGAAATACCTTCTATGGAGAATGTGAGAAAAAGGGAGTGGGAATCAAAGGATTGCTGGGCAGTATTTTGAATAGGGTTGAGATTTTACAACATGCGTTTGTAAGAGAAACAAGTATAAGTTTGCATATTTTTTCTACAGCAGGCTTGATAACTTATATGTAAGCATAACAAGACAGACAACAGCATTGCTGGGCCATGGATTGTTAGCACAATGAAGGAGGAGATTGAAGATGTTGGCAAAGCAGAGTTGATAGGGAAGGAAGGGACTTTCTTTTTTTTTTTTTTTTTTTTTTTTTTTTTTTTT
>NW_016807444.1:229688-253174 GCF_001698545.2 Rhinopithecus bieti | reverse complement strand
AAGTCAGGAAACAACAGGTGTTGGAGAGGATGTGGAGAAATAGGAACACTTTTACACTGTTGGTGGGATTGTAAACTAGTTCAACCATTATGGAAAACAGTATGGCAATTCCTCAAGGATCTAGAACTAGATGTACCATATGACCCAGCCATCCCACTACTGGGTATATACCCAAAGGATTATAAATTATTCTACTACAAAGACACATGTACACGTATGTTTATTGCGGCACTATTCACAATAGCAAAGACTTGGAATCAACCCAAATGTCCATCTGTGACAGACTGGAAGGGACTTTCAAAGCAGTTTGCCTCTTCTAAGCACATTAATTTTATCCCTAAATTTTATTCACAAGACAGTATAAACAATTTATTCTTGACAGTTTGTGTTAAAGAAATGGTAACAGAGAACCTACAATTTTCTAAAATACTAGAGAATGTAAGGTTTTAATAATTGAGAAGTTATCTTATATTGATATATTTGTTTCTAATATGCAAATATCTTAGCTTAAATTTTTAAGTAAACAGAAATATTTCTAAGTTTTTTCATCTTAATAAGACAATTTTCTGAATAATTTTAATAATACAAGTCATCAAAATATAATTTCTTGGTTTAGTCATTACTTTTGAAAGTCACCTCTGCAACTCCCCTCCATTAGCATCTTTTTCATGAAACTAGCCTATGCCTAACTTGACTAATTTCTCTTATCTAGTAAATGCCTACAAGCAAATTTTTTTAGCCCCAAAATCATTTGATGGCATGGATTAAAAAATAAGTAGCCAATACATATAGGATCATTTTCATACAAAAAAAAAAGCATAAAAGTGAAACATTAAAATCTCCTTTTAAACTCACTGGTCTCTTCTGCAATGCCTTTCTCTGCTACAATGACTCTAATTTTTTTTTTTTTCTGAACACTCATCTTCTGTTCAACGTACTTCCCTACATTACTCTACAAAATGGGATAATGATTAGTTAACTAACAGTCATAATGGTTGGTCAAAAGGTAGGTGTTTTCTTTTTTATTTTGTTTTGTTTTGTTTTGTTTTTGCTTTGTTTGTTTTCCAGATTAGGCATAGAACAGTAGGATATCAGACCTTATAAGATGATACAGAATTTTGGAGAAAGCAGACAGACTCTTGGGAGGAGCTGCAAAGTCAAATTACAAAGGGCATGATAAAGGAAAGCAAGTGACACAAGTGATAAAGGAAGACAAGTGAAGACTTGCACTATACTTGCCTTATTTGCACTATACTCCATAAAACCAGATGATTTTAATGAGATTCAGTATCTTCTATATTTCAAAATAATGGGTATTTTAAAAATTAATATCCCTTTATTATCTCTCATGCAATAAAAAAAATTCAGGGTTTTTCTTCTATTTAACAAGATAATCATATATTTGTTCTACTACATAGAAGATGATGTTTCATTGTTCAGTGTATTGTTAACTCTGTGACTTAGATAATATGATTTGTGTTCTCACACTAAAATTATTTTGTGGAAATCAGAAAAAAAAATAGCTACCTTAGAATTCCTCTTGAAGAACAATTGCCTTTGTTAAGAAATTGGCTAAAAATGACACCCTTTGGCATAGAACAGGCTGGCTAGTAGTGAAATTCTTACATTGTTTCAGGAGTAACATTAACTGCAAATAATGCAAAAGAAAAGAGGAAAACCAAGAGTGACGTTGAGTGAAAATTATGTACTGAAAGAGGAGAGTGGAGGAAGTTGAGAAGAAAAGTAGTACATAGGGAAATTCCTTCAGAGAAGATTGCTTGAGTCCATGGTTCATTGCCATGGTACTTCGGCCTGGGCAACAGAGCGAGACCTTATCACCAAAATAAAAAAAAAAAAGAAAGAAAGAAAACGAAAAAAAGAGAAATTATCTGACAGAGTCCTGACTCAGAAAATTTGAAGAAAAATATGTGTTTAATGTTCAATTTTAAGGTATATTCTCCGCTGGGGTAGAATGCAATCCTTAATCCCAGTTTGCTGGAGGAATTGCTTGCATACATCTTTCAAGTTAATCTTCTGAATAAGAAGTCGGTGGATTGATAAAAAAGATACCACTTTCCACATATGTGGTTTGTGGTGGTTCCTTTAGAAAGACAAAAACAACCATAGGAAATGAAACGAGTGAGATCAAGAGTAGTCAAAGGAGAAATCTGAAGTGGAAAATGACTCTGAAAAAAATAAACTCCTAGGAATTTGCAGAAGTGTTAGAGAAAGACAATCAGTTGCTGTGTGATGTGGTTCCAACAAAACATATTCAGATAATGAAAGAGATGATCTAGCTGACATCTAGGTTACACTTTGCCTTGTTGGAAAACACACAAAGAAGTAAAGCCACATATATTAAATTTTTAAGTTATTAAAGATATTTGATTGAGAAAATGAACATCCTCAATAGGACAGTGATTTAAACTGAAAACTTAATTATCAAGGAAAATACAGGCCATAGTACCAATTTGCTAAAGATTATTAGAATATAACTCAAGAAAACCAATAAAATATCATACTTTAAAATAAACCTCTATTCTTTCAATGTCTTTTGCAAATGCTGGTATTCTTAATTAGCATATGTAAAGCCAAACTCAGCACTCTTATACTCAGTAGATATGCCTTGGTGAAACACAAGATATATTATAAATATTCATAATATATTTTCTTAATATTAAATAAATTAGAATTACACACAAGTCAAAACCTCCCAATAATATATTTTGAATTGATTTTGCCTCTGTTATATTATTTTTTTTATGTATATAATTTATTTGTGGAGCTATTACTTCTTAAAAGAAATTAACACTTAGAAATGAATTAAACATTTAGAATAAGGTGGCACTATTAAGAAACATGAAATGTTAGTACATACAATTATCATAATCATAATCTTGCAGTTTAAACCATTCGGTGTTTTGCCACTGAATACAGCTATATGCATATTATTAATATTTACAGCTACAAATTATACTATAGGGTATATGATAGCTTTTAAAATAATACTTAATGTTTTTAATGTTTATGTAATCATTACTTATTGTACCCTTTACTGTATGTATTAAATAGCACGTAATTACTTTTTATTTTTTATTTTTATTTTTTTTGAGACGGAATTTCGCTCTGTCGCCCGGGCTGGAGTGCAGTGGCCGGATCTCAGCTCACTGCAAGCTCCGCCTCCCGGGTTTACGCCATTCTCCTGCCTCAGGCTCCCGAGTAGCTGGGACTACAGGCGCCCGCCACCTCGCCCGTCTAGTTTTTTGTATTTTTTTTTTAGTAGAGACGGGGTTTCACGGTGTTAGCCAGGATGGTCTCGATCTCCTGACCTCGTGATCCACCCGTCTCGGCCTCCCAAAGTGCTGGGATTACAGGCTTGAGCCACCGCGCCCGGCCTGTTATATTATTATTTATGTAGAATTGTTATTTTTCACACTTTGTACTTCTGAAAGTCCAATTTATCGGTGACTTCCTACTTCTACAGGTTCAGTTTATAACCTATTGGAATGATAAATTACAAAACATCATGGTGTATAGTGCTAGAATTTATTCTCTATCTCTATAGATTCATTAATGGAACATTACAGGATGGGGCATTACCAGGAATTTTTTACGTACTGGTTGGTTGTTCTTTTTATTGGGAACATTCAAAATCCTTTCTTCTAGCTTTTTGAACAGACATAATGAATTATTGTTAACTATATTCATCCTCTATTATTCTAGAACACTAGAATTTATTTCTCCTAAGTAGATGTAATTTTGTATTCATTAACTAACCTCTCTCTAGAATTCTCCTCTTAGACTTCTCAGCTTCTAATAACCATAAAATTATTCTACATTTATGAGCACCATTTTTTAGCTCTCACATATGAGTGAGAAAATGCAGTATTTAACTTTCTATGGGTGACATTTCACTTAAAATGTTCTTTAGATTCATACATGTTGCCATTATGCCATTAATGACAGGATTTTATTCTTTTTTTAAATCTGAATACTATTCTATTGTGCATATATACCACCTTTTCTTTATCCACTCATGTGTCGATGGACATTTAGGCTGATTCCAAATCTTAGCTACTGTGAATAGTGCTGCAGTACATATGAAGATGCAGATATCTGTTTGATATACTCACTTAATTTTCTTTGTATAACTATTCAATAGTGGGATTGCTGGATCATATGGTAGTTTTAGTTTAGTTTTCTGAGAAACTTCATACCGTTTTTTATAATGGCTATAGTGATTTACATTTCCACCAAAATTGTATGACTTTCCTTTTCTCAAGCACCTATTTAGATCCTTGCTCCCCTTTTAATTGAATTATTTGTGGGTATTTTTTTAAGGGGGGTGAGTTGTTTGAATTTTTTTGTATATTCTGAATGTTAGTCCATTGTTGGATGAATAGTTTTAAAATATTTTCTCCCACTTCACAGGTTGTCTCTTCACTGTTGATTGTTTCCTTTGCTAGCCAAAGTTCTTTAGTTTAATAGAGCCTCGTTTGTTTATTTTGTAGCCATAAAATATTTGCGCAGACCAGTGTCCTCAAGTGTGTTTCCTATGCATTCTTCTAGTAGTTTTATAGTTTCAGGTCTTACATTTAAGTCTTTAATACATTTTAAATTGATTTTTTTAAATAAAGAGAGATATGGGTGTAATTATATTCTTCTGCATATGAATATCCAATTTTCTTAATACTATTTATTGAAGAGGGGGTTCTCTCCCCAGTGTATGTTTTTGACGTCTTTGTCAAAAGTGAGTTGGTTGCAAATATGTGTATCTATTTTCAGGTTCTCTATTATGTTTTATTGATCTACGTATCTGCTTTCATACCAATAGCATACTGGTTTAGTTATTATAGTTTTGTACTATATTTTGAAAACAGGTAGTGTGATGTCTATGAACTTTTTCTTTTTTTTTTAGTATTGCTTTGGATATTCATGGTTTTTTTTTTTTTTTTTTGGTTCCATTCAAATTTTATAATTGTTTTATATTTCTGTGAAGGATGTCATTGGTATTTTGATAGAGATTGCATTGAATCTGTATCTTGCTTCAGGCTATATGGTCATTTTATCATGTTTAATTTTTCCAATCCACGAGCATGGGATACTTTTCCATTTGTTTACATCATCTTCAATTTCTTTATCAATGCATTTTAGCTTGTATTGTTGAGATCTTTCACCTAATTGGTTAAATTTATTCCTAAGTATTTTATTTTTTTGCACCTATTACAAATGGGATTTCTTTCTTGACTTATTTTTAGCTAGTTTGCTATTAGTGAATAGAAATACTGCTGATTTCTGTAGGTTGGTTTTTATATCCTGAAACTTTACTAATTTTTTTTATCAGTTTTAAAAGCATTTGGTAGAATCTACGTTTTTCTAGATATAAGATCATGACATCTGCAAGCAAGGATAATTTGACTTTATCTTCTGTATTTTGGATTCCTTTTATTTCTTTTCCTTGCCGAATTCCTTCATTTTAAATCTTTGTGTGACTTTATAAGTGAAAGGAGTTTTCTAGGCTACATATACTTGTGTCTTGTTTTTTATTCCTTTAGCCAGTCTATATTATTTTATTTTTAAATTTTTCATTTATTATTTTTTTTCCAAGGAAAGATCTTGTTCTGTTGTCCAGGCTGGAGGGCAAAGGCACAAACACAGCTCACTGCCACCGCAGCCTCTTGGACTCAAGTGATTCTCCTGTATCAGCCTTCTGAGTAACTGGGGCTACAGGCACATTCCACCATGCCACCCAGCTAATTTTTAAATATTTTGTAGAGACAAAGTCTGACCACATTGCACAACAATTCAAAGTTGTTATAGATAGGTGAGATCTACTCTTGTTTTTTTGTTGTTTTCTTATTGTTTTGTATATTATTTGTTTCTTCCTCTCTTACTATTTATACTTTTTCTCATTTGTGTATCTTTTATACCAGTGAGTTATATACTTTTATTTGTTTTCATGATGGTAGATATTATACTTTTACTTCCATATATAAGACTCCCTTACACATTTATTGTAAGGGCAGTATAGGGGTGATGAATTTCCTCAGTTTCTGCTTATTTGGGAAAGACTGTATTTCTTCTTCATTTATTTCTTTTTTTTTTCTTTTTTTTTTTTTTTTTTTTTGAGATGGAGTGCTTGCTCTGTCGCCCAGGCTGGAGTGCAGTGGCTGGATCTCGGCTCACTGCAAGCTCCACTCACCGAGGTTCACACCATTCTCCCTGCTCAGCCTCGCAAGTAGGCTGGAACTACTGGCGGCCGGCGCCACCTCACCGCGGCCTAGTTTTTTTTTTTTTTTTTTGTATTTTTTTTAGTGAGATGGGGTTTCACTGGTTAGCCGAGGATGGTCTCGATCTCCTAACTTCGTGCACCGCCCATCTCGGCCTCCAAAGTGGCTGGGATTACAGTCTTGAGCCTGCGCCCGCGCATTTCTTAGTATAAGGCTTTCTAGTAGTTCTTTTAGGCTTTTTTAATTTATTCATTTTTCAGCAACTCTGAATATATTGTCTCATTCTCTTCTGGCTTACAAGGATCCTGCTGAGAAATCTGCTGTTAGTCTAATGAGGATTCCCTTATATGTGACTTGACATTTTTCTCTTGCTGTTTAGAATTCTCTCTTTGTCTTTGACTTTGGCAGTTTCAATATAGTGTGCTTTGAAGAGAAATATTTCATTTCTGTGGTCCTCTTCAAGGCACATTATATTCAAACTGCCAAAATCTATCAGTTTAATCAGTTTGGGGATCTATCTGCTTCCTAGATCTGGATGTCTAGTTCTCTCCTAAGGCATGGGAAGTTTTCAGCCATTATTTTGTTAAGTAGATTTTCTGTGCCTGCTCCCATATCTTTTTCTTCTGGAATTCCCAAAGTGTGAATATTTGTTTGCTTAATACTGTCTCCTATATCATGTAGGCTTATTCATTTTCTTGTATTTTTTTTTTTTTGTCTGATGTGTTATTTCAAAAGACATGTCTTTAAGTTCAGAAATGTTTTCTTCTGCTTGATCGAATCTATTGTTGACACTCTCAATTGTATTTTTTAATTTTATTCATTGTATTTCTCCAGTATAGGGTATCTGTTTTGCTCCTTTACATGATATCTCTGTTGAATTTCTCATTCAGATCAATAATTATTTTCCTGATTTTTAAAAATTGTCTGTGTTTTCTTGCTTCTCACTGAGTTTCCTCAAAATTATTATTTTGATTTCCTTTTCATGAATTTTATAGATTTCCTTTCCTTTGGAGGTGTCAAATTTCCTTTGTTGTTTTTCTCATGTTTCTTATGATCCTATGTTGATATCTGTGTACCTGGTGTAATAGTCACTTCTTCCAATTTTATGGAGTAGATTTATAGGGCAGTATTTTTTTTTTCTGTAGATTTATCTGTAGTATCAGTTGGGCAGAGTGCTTTGGCTTTGGTTTGGATTGGGCACAGTTGTGTAATCTTTGTATAATTTACTTAGCTGTAATAAATTTCAGTAATATCTGTGATTTCCTAAGTAGGTTAGAATGCATTTATTTGTGGAGACTGGGTGCAGCTTTGCTGGGAACACAGACAGTGGACAAGCTGATCGGGGGTATGCACAGGACCAGCAGTGGGGGTGATGGGCCCCAGGTGGGTCTATCCTCACACTCCTGGGTAGCATGCAAAGGCACAGCTGCCCCATTACTGAAGAGGGTGGGTTTGGCATGCAGTAGCAACAGGTCCTAGGTAGAGCAGTCACTGGGCCCCTGGCAGAACACAAGGGCATCAGTGGTTCTTGCAGTGGACCACAGCAGGCTAGTCCTTGGGATGGTGAGTGACACATAGTGATGGTCAGGGTGGGAGTGATTGTCCAGGTGGGCCAATTCTCAGACCCCCAGAGGGCATGCATGGATGCATAGTGACTTCCCTGCTAAAGGAATTGAGGTTCTTGTTGGCAGCTGCAAGCCCAGGTATGTGGCTCTCAGGATCTGGGGAGTATTTGCTTTGCCTCATATTATCTGGAGGCTAGCCATCCTGTTATGCTCAACTGCCTAATTTCCTACAGGTATAGGGTGCTATGTGGTCTCAGGTGCTAGGTTACAGCTGTACTGCTGGGTCAAGCTCGGGACATGATGCTGCAACCATTTGGACTGGTGTGGGGAGAAATCAGCAGAGTCCCAGGGATTTTTGAGATGTGGGAATATCAAGTTCCAGGGCAAGATGTAGTTTGATGGTGGCTCTGCTCTCAAAATGATACCATGCTGTAGCAGCTTGGGTCCTAGGAGGTGGGAGAGACTCAGCATGAACTCTATGGAATAATGTAGTCACTGGAGACTCCAGGTAACTCCCTATAATCAAGGCATGGGGGTGCTGAGGGGGCTTTCCTCTAGCTAGGACTGCAGGTGTGTATCGTGGGAATGTGGACTGCTGGGGATCTTCTGCTTACCTTTTTCCAGCAGTGGGGAGTCCCAACAAAGACACAGGGATGAAAACCATATGATGATTCTGGTAGAGATTGAAATGATACACCTCCAAGCCAAGGAACACTGAGAATTTGTCAACTGCCACTAGAAGGTAGGAAGAGTAAAGGAAGTTTATTCTACAGAGGCTTCACAGTGAACATGGATCTGTTGAAACCTTGATTTTGGAATTATGGTATCTGGAAACATGAAAAAATAAAATTCTATTATTTAAAGCCACCCAATTTCTGGTACTTTGTTATGACATCTTTAGGAGCCTAATTAATAAAATTTGCAGTAATTTCTTACATGTTCACGGTACATTTAAGGCGACAGCTAAACTTTTAATATCCTGTAAATTGTTTTCCAAGTATTCAAAGAAGAACAACAATATAAAATAAAAATATGATGTTGTTACTGTGTTTTCATATTAGATATGGAAGATGATGTGGGAGAAATAAAATTTAAATTTCTATCAACAGAGAACTAGAAGATACAGCAGTTTTTACTCATTTTGTCTTTCATTGCTTCAAAATAACAGGAATGACATACACGAAAATAGCTGATATCGAGAATGTAAAATATCATGAGTTTTATTGTGTAAAATCTTAAGTAGAACTGAAGGAAATACATTTATATGGTCTGCATTATTTATTTCAGTCAAATTTGGTTTGTCTGGTTAGAAATTACACCTAGGGAAATAAGCCTTCTGTAAACTTCATGAACAAATGTAATTTTCACTGATCCCATGCTTTTGTAATGAAAATATTCATAGTAGTAGAAAATCCTATTGTGCCTGAAAAATTAATGACTTTCTTATTTGGGTTTCCATTATATTTTACACACCTCTATTATTGTACTCATCATATTCCATTAAGGAGATATTTTTGTCTATCTCTTCTGCTAGATGGATAACTCCTCAAAGGCAAATAAAATTATTCATTATATGTAAATTTTCTGTGCCTAGCATAGTGCTTCATATGTGGTATGCTAATAATGAATATTTGTGAATTGAAATTATTAAACTCATAGCTTCAATAGCTACATCCACAAAGTGCAGTTTATATTAATGCCACTTTCAAATAATAAAAAACATTAAAATTGTTTTTATGGACATTGCTCAGTTAAGAAAGAAAGATGTAAAATAATTTAATGACTTGCCTGTCATCGGATTTCAGTTCAGTCTTCCCATGTGTATAGTTGAGTGGATTGACAAAGTGTTTTGTTTGATTTAAGAAGTGCTGAAAACGATCTACTCATCAAACATCACCAGGTGTATGTGCCAGAGAACATGTTAAGGGCTAAATAAAAAACAAACAAACAATCCTCTGTCCTTGCCCGTAAGAGAGAAATGAGTGAAAATTTCAAGAACTGAGGCAGAAGGTGCCATGCAAGCTCAGAAAAAGAGCATCTCAACTTATAAGTGGTGAAATGTGATGAGAAAAAAAAAAAAAATTAAAATACCAAGGCTATGTATTATAAGTTGAAAGGACTTTAACATCTTGTTTACATGACTTTGCATATTTTATGCAACAGTGCACTTAAACGGGAATGTCTTATTTCATATAATCAAGAAGTCAAAATATTGTAACTGAACACAGAAGCACTGGTTTCTGTGACTTCTCAAAGAACTCCAAAAATATAGCATCAAACAACTGCGATATTAGGGAAAGTTGTTCTAGTCACTGTCTCACTATTGCCAGCAAATTCATTTGGGAAATAAGAATATGTTTGATAGAAGTATTCATGTAGATTTTATATTAATATAAGAATCTTTAATTTGCCAATCTTCAAATTTATTATGAATGTATTTTCCATCTACATTTTTCTATCATTATGTATTGAACAATGACATTTATTCTGAGAAATCCCAAACTGATTTTACTATCTCAATCATCTGCTCAATTTTACTATTTTATTTAGAAGGGTAATTTAGGATAATTAGAGATAATAATTACTTTTTTAAAGGTGAATGGCAAAAGAATGTACTCAAATATTTTTTTTCTGGATCAGGGTTGCTAAAATTTTATAATAATAATCTTCGCTCAAAGAGAAAAAATATTCTGTCTGTGAAGCAAACATCTTTTAAAAAAAAAAAACAAGGGTTGCTTCAATAATCTTGGATGTTTCATAAATTATCAGGTACATATTAACTAGGGCTCCAACTTGCCCAGTATACTTTGCTCCAGGAGCTCTGACTGGGTTCTCTAAATGTAATTGTCTAACTTTGAAGGTATTTTGTGAGGACTGCTTTCTGTGGCATTTACATACAGATGGGATTCTTAGGAGTATTCTGTGCAGCTATTACTCTGTGAATAGAAAATGATGCAGTTCCTTTAAGTAACTCATGATATTTTCAAACTAATTTTCCTCAAGGACGAAAAGAAATGGACTTTATATGGAAGATTTCCACCTTCATTAAAAGCTGACATGGATGTTCAAAAATTAGCCAGAAGATGTGAACCTATTAAACTCCTCAAATTTATATAAGACCAAAATGACTAAGATAGGTCCAAATAGTCATGATACAATTGCAATTTTATGCTCATGTATTTTAATGAGAGATAGTCTGAGCTTTCATTTGATCAGCTTCTAATTTCCTTTAATATAACAGTATTTTAGAGCATAGAACATATTTCATGTTTAATTTACTAAATTGAACTTATTTTCCCAATAGAAGTGGTATACATGACATTGGGTGTTCATCATTTGTTATGCCATAAGAAAACACTTAATCTTTCTGTTTGATCTCTAATTTGTCTTAACGGGCTCTCTGTAGCATAAGCAAAAATAAATAAATAAATAAATAAATAAATAGCATATCTCCTATTCCCCAGAACCACTTAGTATAGCTGTGCAGGTGGCACAATGTACAATTTCAGAAGTGCCCAATAATATGATAGTCTGCATAAATGACATCCCTGAGTGTTTTATAGTACACAGCCTATGTGACTGTAAATGACATCTTATGCCAGCATTGAATATAATTTGTTGTTTAGCCTGATTTTGCCAGGATGTTCTTCTCTTGCACTGGGTGTACTCGTGTGAGTAGATAGTTTTTAACTCATTCAGTTATTATTGATAAGAAATGCCTTTTCATGTTTTTGGTTACATTTAATTTCTAAAATTTAGTTTGATTTAATTTTACTGTACTACAAGATCATTTGACTGGGATCAAAACAATCTACTTATTTTCTTTAAACACGCTGTATAAATCAATTAATGTTTCATTTTCATACTGTTTCGCCCGAAATAATCCTCTTCCTTAAAAAGCCATATAATTTTGAGATCAATTATGCTACTATTTTAAACCTTGAATGTTAGCTTCCTTCAATTGGAAGTGTATCTCAGAGGTTTTTTTCTTTGTTTTTGTTTCTGTTTTTGTTTGAGACAAGAGTCTCGCTCTGTCACCCAGACTGGAGTCCACTGGTACTATCTCCGCTCACAGCAACCTCCGCCTCCCGGGTTCAAGCTATTCTCCTGTCTCAGCCCCGACTAGTAGCTGGGATTACAGGCGCATGCCCCCACACCTGGCTAATTTTTGTATTTGTAATAGAGACGGCATTTCGCCATGTTGATCAGGCTTGTCTGGAACTCCTAACCTCCTAACTTCAGGGAATCCATCCGTTTCGGCCTCCCAAAGTGTTGGGGTTACAGGCGTGAGCCACTGGCATTCTTAGAGCTTTTTATATACAATTTGCTAGCTTAATGGTTTTACTATAACTGTTTTGAAATTTTAATTTTATTTATTTTTTGTTTTATACCTTTTAGAGTGTTTTACATTTTATCTTTTATTTTGGGATAATTTAAGATGACATTTAGTTGTAAGAAATTATCCAGAGATTCGGTAAGCCTTTCCTGACAGTTTTCCTAATAGTAACTTTTTGAATAACTATAGTATGATAAAACAGCCAAGAAATTTAAAAAATCAATCAAAATTATTCAGATTTCACCAATTTTATATGCACTCGTGTTTGTGTATGTGTGTATATTTAATTCTATGTAATTTTATCACATGTGTGGACTTGTAACCACCACCATGCTCAAAACAGAACAATTCCATCACAAGGATCCCTCATATTACCCTTCTATAGCCACAGCCACTTGACTCTTCCTTTTGTCTCCCTAATACCTGGCAACCATCTCCATCTCTATAATGTCACTTCAGGAATAGTATAACAGTGTTTTCAAACCATCTTGTGATAAATAATATGATGAATTATTAACTGAATTTTTAAAAGTTTGGTATCTTTGTGCTTCCAGTGACATTATAGTTAACAAATTGTTTGCCTAGACTTTACCATACAATAACATATTGCCTACATTATTGTAACCATAGTTTTATAGTTCTGTTACCATCCTCTTATTTGGAATCTATTTTATCCTTGTAACTGAGGATATGCTTTAATGAGCTAAAGTTTGCTTTACTTTTATTTATAAAAGGTTATATTAAAATGCTATTTTATGAAGAAAAGCATTCTAATATGGATAATGTGATAGTTCTATGTCTAAATTACTGGGTAATCTTAATTAAGAGATTTAATATTTCTGGATTTTACATTTATCACTTTTTTTGTGCTATTATAGAGGTAACCAAATAAAAGTTTATATTTTATGATTGTAAACTGCCTCTGACTGAAGGACTTTTTAATGTTGCTCTCTTGGGTATTGTGACATTGCCCTCTTTCTTTGGTTTATTATTTAAGTTCATTCAGAATATGAATTATAAGGGATTAGACCAATGTTACGATCAGTTCACAAACTTGCCCTTGACAGTGGCAGCAAAGGATGTAGTATGAACAAGTGTAATGACAAGCTATCAATTTCAAAAGGATAACTGTGTCTATGCAAATTCATAATCTATATATCTGTGTAGATAATTTGCTATCTATCTAGTATCCATTAAAGTATCCTCAATTCTAATTGAACAAGTTTTTATTCCCATGCTCTTATTTCTATATCACAAATAATACGTTCCATGAATTTACAGTTAATTTCATAAAATAAAACCTTTTGTTGTGTCTTGTTTTCTTTAAACTCCATTTCAAAGATAACTTTTAGTGAGTCTACTCAATAGGAATACAAAAGTTGAAGATACGAGAGAAATTGTAACTGCTTGATTCAATTTTTTAAATCAACTATTTTCCTATTAAATCATTTTTGACTAAGTAGAAGAATTTACAAGCATATTCAGCTTTTATGTTGCCAATAGAAAATTTTTATCTTTGCAAGATATCACTGGTGCAGTCTTTATTTATAACAGTGTCATATTTACAAATATTTTTTCATCTATTATTTGTTTTCCTTTACGGGTCAATATTAACATTTATCAATCTGAACTGTTCTAATAATATTGGATAACAGTTAAATAGGTAGAGATAGAATAGTTACCCTGAATAATATAGGCATATTTCATCACCCTTAATCTTCAATAAGACTCTTTCAAATATGCAATCCTATGTCTCTATGTTGATGAGAAATGAATTAGCCAAGGCCTCATTAAGCCTGAAGATTCTGACTGTATATATATATTGAAGCTATTTCATGGTGATCTTCAGCATCCAAAAGTTTAACATTTAGGATGGTTATATGAGATCTTTTCAGATGTTGAAAGTATACATAATTTAAGAAGTATCATACTTAGCTTGTTTGAATAGATGATAAAATTAAGACCAATAGTTATAAATTTTAAGAGGAGAGAATTTGACTAAGATTAGCAGGCATTTAATATGATTAATGCTTTCCTCCCAAATAAATGATTTATTCTGAGGTAATAAGATCCTTTCTTTGAAAAGACTTATACAGAGAAAACTGTATTATTGACAATATGGGATTCATGATGTCAATAGCAATCGTTCTATATGATTATTAAAATGTATTTTAATATGAGGTTTCTATTTTTATTAATAATATCTTCAGTATTACCCAAGTGTTATTAACATTAAATGGTACGTCAATTAAATAAAATTCTCCTGCGCTACAGTTTGCTTAGAAACAATGCATAATACAGCACCAACCATTTAGCCATATATTGATCATTTTAGCCATGAAAATGTAGGTCCTTATCAAAACCTGCAAAATTATCATAAATTATAATTAATAAGTTTTACTAAATGTTTCAATGCAACATTTTAATATACTTTTTGAATTGTCTGGATACAACATAAACAATATTTATTTTCTATTCTCCTGGAAGATAGTTTTCCATTATAAAATAATTCCGTTTTTATATGTGAAGCCATAAACTGTAGAAAACAGTTTATATCCTTGAAATTAACCTTACTGGAGAGGTTAGAAATGTATAATGGGTTTCTTTTGAGATTAAGTTTGTGACTTAAGAAACACAGTTGTGCAATATCTGTTGTGGGTTATAGAGAAATTTCATAAATAAAGCTATAAAGAGTGTCACAAGAGTAGTAAAAACATGGCTTTACTCCTTTGCTCTGTGGTCTAGCAAATGTTCTAACTAACTTTAGCATGTAAGATTATATGATACATAATTCCATTGACTATGCCTCTGATTGGAGCATGTAAAAAATTTACATTCTAATTTTCTAGTTATCTAGGTTTCTTCAAATGACATACTATGTTAAAAAACCTGGTAGAAAGGTCTGTCTTAAGGTTATACATCCCATAGCTCTTGATAATATTCAGTTTCCAAATTGAAATAACTTAATTGCATTCTCCAAGGATCCATTTTCAGAGTAGGTGCAGCTGTTGCATTTTCTTTTTTAGAAAGACAATTATAATTACAGGCAACTTGCTTAAGAAGATGGAATTAATAATGCATTACAATTTTAGAGAAACAGTGAGAATGAAGTTTGATTCATGTAGGAAAGAGATACGTGATGATAGATCAACAGAAAGCAAGGTGATTGAGTGTGTGTGTGTGTGTCTGTGTGTGTGTGTGCTTTAAGTCTTATTTTGGAGAGAGCACATTTAAGATAATATTATACAAATAATTTCTTAAAGAGTCATCTAGTGTTTAGTACCTAGAAGCTACTGTCAAAAACAAGGATAATATTTAGCAATAAAAATCACAGTTTGGCAGGAAGGGTAAGTGCAAACAAGAAATTTCACGAGAGGTTCAGAGAGACATGTATGCAACATGCTTGGAGCAATATAGGAGGAGAAGACTGGTTCAAGGATTTAAGACAGTCTTGAAAGAGGACATATATTTCAGCTAAGTCTTAGAACAAAGCCTATAATTAATTAGGATGACAAGACTGGGGAACATAGGAACTAAAACTAGGCAACGTTTCCAAAGGAGAATGCTGTCAAGAATTGTGAAAGGTCCTATATATGCCCATTATGTTAAACTATTGTCATTAAAATTTTCTATACTTTTACTGAAAAAAAATAAAAAAGAATTGTGAGAGGTCACTTATTGTATCCTTCTTATCCACTAACAAGTTAGGCTGCTACATTTTCAAATATTCAGGAGAAAGCATGAGACTCATTGTGGTCAGAAACACAGGATTTTATTAATCATGGCACAGCAAACTGGATGAACTTCAGGTTTCTATTAAATTCTCTTATTCCATTTTCCACAGGGTGATATGAAGAGGACCAGGTTACACCTACATGTGCAGCAGGTTGCTTTATAGGAAACTATGAGCTCTAGTGAGCAGTAAGAATAACTTATTCATTACTCTAGACTGAATCACTGTCTCTCTTCCCCAAAGATATAAGGAAACCTATTCTTTTTATCAAAGAATTTACGAACTCCATATTTCAAGACTGTTTATAATTTTAAAAAATCCTTAAAAGATAGTCTGAAAAAAAAAAAAAGGTCAGTGCATTGACTTACCAGGTGTGCAGAAATGAGTCAGCTCCGTGAAAAAGTGTCTCCAAATAGAAACAATAAATTGTAAAATCTCTAAAAGATGAAATAGTATGTTGAATCTCAAGATTGCAAAGGAATTTCATATGGATAAATGTGCACGGTCTTTGGTTCATGAAAAGGAAATTCGGGAGAGATTACCTGATTGTAATGAATTTGACATATTTTAGTAATGCATTTTTTTCTGAAGGTTTTTTTCTTGGGGGCGTGAAGAGGACACATAATGATTTGAAATAGATCAGTAACAAAATCAGACTTAGAGTTGTAAGAATCATGGTTATTGTTGAGTAAGAATGGTGTGAATGTGTGCAGGAATGCCAGCACAGAAGCTTTAAAATTTAGTGTTTGTGGGTGATGATAAGAACAATAATCAATTAAGTTGTACCCAGGCTAAAGACCAACAGAATGATTTAAATTTAATTTATTGAAAAGCCTTTGAAATTTGCTCATCAGCTAGAAGTAAGACAGGATAAAGAACGTGGAGAAATTGGGCATGCCTTGAAATTTCTTGATTTTAAATGAAATTAAGAATACAGGAAAAGGTGGAATTGGATAGAAAAAGTGATTATTTGAATACACACTTTCTGAAAGACAAAAAGGGAAATTGTTGGTAGAAGATATTTAGAATTCAAGTGAGACTGAGAATAACTGTTGGAAATTGTAATTGATGCTGTAATAGTAGATGAGATCAAAGAAAATGAGTGGGCATCCATTCATAATTTAAAATATCTAAACAAAACAGATATAAAATAAATTTACCCCAACAAAATAAAGACCATATATAAAAGACCCATAGCTAACATCATAATCAATGGGGGAAAAGAGAAAACCACAGTGAGCTTTTCCTCTAAGATCTGATACAAGGATGCCTACCAGTACGACTTCTATCCCACAAAGTACTGGAAGTACTTGACAGGACAATTAGATAAGCAAAACAAACAAACAAACAAAAAAATCTAAATAAGAAGAAGTAAAATTAATGCTTTAGATGATATGATTATATACATAGAAAACCCTAAGTTCTCACCAAAATAATCTGTTAGAATTAAAAAACAAATTCAGTAAAGTTGCAGGATACAAAATCAACATGAAAAAATTAGTTGCATTTTTTTTACACAACAAAGCATATGATAAGGAAATTTTTAAAAATTCTCCTTTACAATAGCAATAAAATAATAAAATACTTCAGAATAAACTTATCCAAGGAGTTTAAACATTTGTACACTAAAATTATGTTTATGAGGACATTAAAGAAGACACAGATAAATGAAAAGATCTCCTGAGTTCATGAATTGAAAGAGTAAATATTTTTAAATGTCCATAATGCCCAAAGTAATCTAAAGATTCAATTCAAACCCTATTAAAATCCAACAAATTTTATTACAGACATAGAAAAGAATTCATAAAATTGATATGGATCCATAAAAGACTCCACTTCAAAGAATTAGTTTGAAAGCAATTTGAACAAGAAGAACAAAACAAGAGGCATCAAGCTTTCTAATTGCAAAATGTATTACAAATATCTAGTAATCAAAATACTATAACTAGCATAAAAACAGACATATGGACCAATGGAACAGAATAGATAGACAAAAAATAAATTCACAAATCATCATTCAACTGATCTTTGACAAGGTTGCCAAGAACACACAATGGGGAAAGAAATATGTCTTCAACAAGTGATATAAAAAATGTATCTACATGCAGAAGAATGAAATTGGATCCTTATCTCATACCATATGCAAATATCAAATCAAAATGTCTTAAAGATTTACCTCTAAGACCTGAAACCATAAAACTACTAGAAGAAAACATAGGGAGAGAGCTTCTTGACTTTGATATGTACAATGATTTTTTTGGCTATGACACTGAAACAGGCACAAATAAACAGTTGGAACTATATCAAACTGAAGTTTCTGTACCTCAAAGAAAATAATCAACAAAATGAAATTCCCCCCTGCAGAATGAGGAGAAATATTTCAAGCCATATATCTGGCAAAGAGTTACTATCCAAAATATATAAGAAACTTTCAAAACTCAGTAGCAAAACTAAAACAAAAACAAATAACTGATTTTTTTTTTTTTTTTAATGGGCAAAATGCTTGAACAGGTATTTCCCAAGTGAAGACATACCAATGATCAAGAAGTTTAGGAAAAGGTACTCAACATCACTAATCACCAGGGAAATGCAAATCAAAACCACAATGAGATATGACCTCACATCTGTTAGAATGGCTATTAGATAAAGGACAAAAGATTAGTATTGACCAGAATGTGGACAAAAGGGGCATTCTTGTACAGTGTTGATGGAAATGTAAATTGGTATGTTACTTATGGTAAATAGTATGGAGATTCCTCAAAACATTGTAAGTAGAATTACTATATGATCCAGCAATTTCACATCTGAGTGTATATCCACAGGAAATAAAATGAAATGTTAAAGTGATACCTATACTCCCTTGTTCATTGCATCATTATTCTTGGATGAACCTGGAGTACATTATGCGAAGTGAAATAAGCCAGACACAGAAAGACAAATACAGCATGGTCTCACTTATATTTGGAATCTAAACTAGTTGACCTCATAGAAGTCCAGGGTAGAATGGTGGTTGCCAGGAGTTCAGAGGTAGAAAAAGTTGGGAGATATTGGTCAAAGAGTACAAAGTTTCTGTTATGCAAGATGAATATGTTCTGGAAATCTAATGTTCAGCATGGTAATGATGGTTAACAATACTGTATTGTATACTCACTACAGTTTGCTAAGATGGTAGATCTTAAGTATTTTCACCCCTCTCCCCACACAAAACAGTGACTATGTGAGAAAATTCCGCCAGGACTATGGCAGACACTATTGGTGTACTACTTAATGCCACCAATTTTCTCATCCTTTTTACTAACAGATAATAATATTTTAGAGGTGGAATAGTGTTCAGTTAAATATATTTACCTTTAAACACTCCCATGCAGCAAAAATGACCATGTGAAAGAGTTCTGGCCAGTGGAATTTATGTACAAGTCACTGATTTTGCCCTCTTGCAGGTAAATTTTTTAAAAAGCATACATGGCTAGAACTTCCTTTGGCTATCTCTCCTCCACCTCCGCCCCTACCTTTCTCCCTAAAAAGTGGTAAAAGTGGCTAGAAGTGTAACAGTTATCTTACTGTAAGAATGATAATGAAAGCCATCATCATGCATCAGTCAGTCAGGGTCTAGGGAATGGAGTGAAACAAATTAACTCTAGCATCTCAGTGGCTTAGTAAACAAAGGTGTGTTTTTCAGTTAAAGTGAGTTGCAATATTGGCTCCTCTCTTGGGCAACTGCCTTTTAAGTAGTGACCCAGGGACCTAGACTGTTGTTATTTGTCCATGCAATTACAGAACATGGCTTCTAAGGGAAGCAGGTGGGTAGAGCAAGACGGTCATAAAGGGGTTTTTCACTGCCTCAACTTGAAAGTGGCATATCTTCTACCCTTAGTCTATTGTCTTGAACTAGTTACATGAACCTGCCTAACTGCAAGAAATTGCAGTTTTCAATGTGCCGTGAAAGGGAAGGAGTATTGGAAAGTGGGAAGTACTTGCTTGGTGCAGTGGACCACGCCTGTAATCCCAGCACTTTGGGAGGCCCAGGCAGGCAGATCACAAAGTAAGAAAATGGAGACCATCCTGGCTAACATGGTGAAACGCCGTCTCTACTAAAACTACAAAAAATTAGCCGGGTGTGGTGGCGGGCGCCTGTAGTCCCAGCTACTCTGGAGGCTGAGGCAGGAGAATGGTGTCAACCCGGAAGGCGAAGGTTTCAGTGAGCCGAGATCGCGTCACTGCACTCCAGTCTGGACGACAGAGCGAGACTCCGTCTCAAAAAAAAATAAATAAATAAAAAATAAAAATAAAAAAATAAAAAAGAAAGAAAGAAAGAAAGAAAGAAAGAAAGAAAAAGAAAGTAAGAAGTACTCATGAAATCTTTCTTCTAAGGCAACTTGAGCAATTATACCATCCCATTACCTCCCACCTCTGGACACCTCGCTATGTAAGAACAATAAATATCTATTAATTAGGCCACTGCAGGTCAGATTTTTGTTCACTGAAGTCAAACAGAGTTCTAACAATTTAAAAGTGTTTAAATTACTCTAAATTATTTATCCAAGTTTACATTCATGGCATTTAAAATAAATAGGGTATTTTTAGTTATAATCCCGTATTACTGTATATCTATAACACTAATCAGTTAGATAGCACCAGAACTTAGTGGGCACTGAAATAGAGAAGACACGGTGTTCCATACTTGCAGACAGTGGAACCCAGAAGTTTGCAATATTCTACTGTAATTTTTTTCTTCACTGTAGAAGGATTTCTATAGAACAGAGTGGGCATATATTTATAGTCTAATCTACTAGACAGTACTGTGTGTGCCAAGTTTGCAATAGGCTATTCTATAGTACAGAATTAAAGTCCACTTTGAAGCAAATTAGGAAACTTAACAAAATTTATGTGGTTCTTTTGGCAGGGAAGTAAGAAGTTCATATATATCAGAAAATCGTTTGTCTTCTCTAATCCTCCTTTGTTTTGGTTTGTTTCTGTTCACTTGAAACCTTGGTTAAGTTGCTTAACTCCCTGGTGACTGTTTCTTTATCTGTTTCTCCTTATACCGAATTAAATAGTGAGGCTCACATCATAGCTTTTAAGATTTGCAGATGAATTTGTCTTGCTAGAATTTTTTCATTTGCCAGCCGTAAAACCAGCAAGAGCATCAACAGTCAAATAGAAGAAAAAGCAAGAGCATCAACAGTGCAATAAAAGAAAAAAAAATAGCAAGAACATCAACACAAATAGAAGAAAAAAAAGCAAGAACATCAACAATCAAACAGGAAATAAATTGCGCTATTTATTAACAATTGAGAAAGACCAGGTTGCTTTTAGGTATAATAGGGAACTTTTATGGTACAGAAGGCTTAGTTCTGGTCATCTAATAGGACCTCTTAATTTGTACTTCCATCGTGTAAAATTGCTGTTGTGGAGAAGGTTGTCAGTTGACATTTCTAACCAGGTACACAAAGATGATGGTTGGCACAGTGCTAAGGGCTAGGTATGTTTACCACAGAAGAATAGATAGGAAGGATATAAAAACTGGTTTGGAGACTTTAAATCATAGTTACTCTACCCATCATAGAGTAATGTTCCAATAAATGACTCTGGATCTGACCAATCACAGCAACATTTCTCTTGTGCAGGAGTCTCTCAAATGAGCATATTAATGTCCATCTCATTGGAATATAAGGTTACATGATGAAAAGCTCGTTATGATCCCAGTACATTTTAGCTGTTGTTATTTTCCTTATTTTCAATTGTTCAAATATTTTGCTTTTTGACATTTAACTGTTTGTAATCAATAATTCACATTAGTATTCACTAAATGTACTTTATGACTAAAGATTATTGTACAAAAAATGCACATAAGATTATTAACTTCACTCAAAAGTTGGTATTTTGTACAGAACTGATTTTAGACAGCATTTTTCCACAGAAACAAAATTTCACATGAACGGTTTGTTTTAAAACACTGGAACACCACACTGAACAATAATTAAAGTAATGAAATTTTATTCAAAGTACCTAAGTCAGTCCCTTGTAGTCAATTAGGTGTCCAGAGCACTGCAATTATGTTTCAAACCACCAGGGCACATTTAAACCACTGAAGCAGAATGTTGCCCTGGTGATTTTAGGATAATGCTATGGGAGAGTTGCTCAGACCATTTATTATCTTCAAGTTAAAGAGTAATGTTAGCTCATTCATACCATAAGCACACCATGCATCAACCAGTAATGGTGATGCTGGTTCTTGGTGCTGAACTTATAAGAAATAAGAAACATATAAGAAAGATTTTTAATATATTGGAGAAACAATGAAATAAATCACAATTTTTGAGTATTACTTTCTGCTGTAAAATTTTCCATCTACTTATAAATATTTTAGTGTCCAGTTTGTCTGAACCTGTGCTAAGAATGCGTTTAATTAAGGCATACTTGACATATTAGGTTGGTGCAAAAGTTATTTGCAATTTTTGCTATTGTTTTCAATGGCGAAACTGCAGTAATTTTTGCAACAACCTAATATTTCAAGCTTTACACTATATAAATTTTAGAACTTCACAAACTTAAGGACTGAGGCATTCATAAATGAATCCTAGATCTCTATGTTGCAATATCAGTCCATTCCACACTAGTCTGTTCTTAGTAGGATTGTTAATTATGAATAGTCTGAAGACATTTCATATGTCTAAGAAGTTTGTAATGGAATCAGTAATTTTTTTGCTTACACTAACTTTGATTCTTGCACTGTAGTATGTACTGTATTAGTCAATTCTCACATTGCTATAAAGAACTGAGACTGGACAATTTATAAAGAAAAGAGGAAGTCTGGATCTTAGTAAAATGTAAGTATAAAAGGGAATTTAAAATTTCCATTTCACCATTTTCCATAGCCCTTGTTTTCCCAAGTAAACTTTCAGAGAAAAGAAGACCAAAAAAAATTGGAATTCTCTTTTCTTTGTCGTTTCAAAAGGAAGCAAATATCAATCTTGAATTACTAGAAGCCTCCAAAAATGATTCTTCAGGTTTTAGTTCTTAATATTACTTAATCCAAATTGGGCTGTTTTCTTCCTTTATAAATAAATAAAATGGCATCATTCCAACCCTACTCCTGACCTAATGTATTATGGAATAGCGTATCAGCCTTACAAAGCAATATTTTCTTAGTCCCATCCTGTTTGACAATTTTAACCAATGAAATCTGTTTTTTTTTTTCAAGCTCCGCTTTCTCTAGAGATAATCCATGATGTTAGAGAACTTTTGCTAACAGATATTTTTCTTATACTATAAATTTGCTTTGTAAATTAGAGTCATAAATGAGGCCAGATTCTGATTTATCCCCATATATGGTATACATGATTGATATTTGAGAGACTTATTTTCTCAGATTTATAGTAGAAATACTAGCCCAAATGAGGTATACTATATATTTTTCTCTGATGTATTGAAAGCTGGGATATAAGGCACAGTTAATTTAAAAGGCAGAAATTAAAAGTCATGGAAAAGAATTCTCTTATGCTAACCAAAACTTTGTCTTACTAATTGTTGAAACAAATCTTTAGAATTATTCATCATTTAGAGGTAGTCTATCTAATCATTCTAATCATTTATTTTCCTCTCTCTCTTTTTTTTTTTTT
>NW_016807444.1:222188-227685 GCF_001698545.2 Rhinopithecus bieti | reverse complement strand
AAAAAAAAAAAAAAAAAAAAAACTGAAATGATTTTAAAATATACTGATTATAATAAGCTTCTGTCATTGTAACTATAATAAATAGCGTAGTTTAAGCAATGAATTTGAAGTAAGTTTCTGTCTTTGTAACTATAATAAATAGTATAGTTTAAGCAATGAATTTTAGGCAGGTCCTTTAATATGTTATTAAAGGACTATTATTAATATACTAAAGGATTTGCCTAAAATTCATTGCTTAGACCTTACTATTTATTATGGTCCTTTTAATATATTGAAGGAATGTTACTATATTATAAAACTTAATAATACTGTATCACCTATTACCATCACCTATTTACTGATATTAAAAAACATTGAATTCATTATGAATTATGATTTGAAAATCATAATTCTTATGACATTACATTTACTGATATTTATTTTGCTTTAAATATCTGTAAACATAACTTACAACTGAAGTAGACAGGATATCTTCAATTTGACGAACTAAATAGAGCAATGTTTGGTTTGTGGGCACGTTTCCAACAAATAGAGAGGTGAAAGTGCAGTAACATGGATCAGTGGATTGCAGACTGATTTATTAAGAACAGCGGGTAACTAATAACTAAACTAGCAAGATGGTATCCCTGAGCAGTGTGCTTATTTTCTAGGTCAGAGTTTTAATTTTCAAAGGAAACCAAGTGTATAAGTAGCGTGCTTGACATGAATCGAGTCACTATTTCACTAGCAAATTAAATATAAATCTGAAAATGCAGTAATTAAAGTAGATATTAAAGATTGTGCATGCTATTTTTAGTGTAAAATGTAGTACCTATTTTAAATCAATGTAGTTTCTAAAGAAATATCCATGAAGTGAGGATAACTTTGGATAAATAACTGGACACAGCAATGACTTAATATTAAACAGAAAGTATTATGAGAGCAAAATGTTCTGCTACTCTAATAGTAACTTAAAAGGTACTAGGTAACCTGAATTCTAATCTCAATTCTATCACTGTGAACTATAATTTTTTTTTTTTTTTTTTTTTACTTTTACTTTTTTTTTTTTTTTTTTTATTTATTTTTTATTATACTTTAAGTTCTAGGGTACATGTGCATAACGTGCAGGTTTGCTACATATGTATACTTGTGCCATGTTGGTGTGCTGCACCCATCAACTCGTCAGCACCCATCAATTCATCATTTATATCAGGTATAACTCCCAATGCAATCCCTCCCCCCTCTCCCCTCCCCATGATAGGCCCCGGTGTGTGACGAACTTTTTACTTTTCTAGGTGGATGCTTTACCAATAAAATGAAGGAAAACTTCAAAATGTAAAATGTTTGTAGGGAACATGATTGAAACACATGAATATTTTTTATTTCTGGAAACATTTAAAAAATGTTTATGCAAACAGTCAAAATATTATGCAAATTAACTCTTACTTATAAGTTAGCCTTTAACAAAACTATAATGAGAAATCAATATTCTATAATAAAGCACAACTCTTTTTATATTTACATATGTAAGTCACCTATAAAAGCAGAAAATACTTTTGTGTATTTACAGATCAGTTAAATGATAATGCATATATAGCTTTGCAAAACAAATTTCCAGACCATAGGTTATACCATACATACTATTAAATAGCTTAAATAGTGAATCAATATAATATGCAGCTTAGGAAGAGACAATACAAATGCGTCTGGTTTTTCATCAACAGTTATACCTAGATTTTTGTCAAACAAAAGGGAGCATTTGAATATAAAGTAAATATGTAATATTTTAATGATATGGTTCATTTGACTAGCCTTTTCATTTTCATGGTACATGGAAGAATTGGAAATAAGAAGTAGTTATAGGTCTATTCAATTGCTTTTTGATACCTACTGCTTCATTACACATTTATATATTAGTAATTATTGTAGAAACTAACAATTTCAATTGTAGGAATAATCAGACAAAATACAAGATGCTTTTCATCAATCCTGTATTTAATCAACCAAATGGACTAACAAATACTTTTCATTTCTATGATAAAATATACTGAACTGTTTCTATAGTGCAATAAGCTATTTTGTTTAGCAGACTGCCACATATATTGTGTGAATAATTGTGTTCCAAGCAGTTCATATTCATGCTTATCTAGAATCAGTTGCGTTTAGTACAAACCTCTTATGCTTATTGGGATACTTTTAATGTGTATATATGTAACTTGATGAAATGTCAATAAATATACAATGAACTTTTTTTGTGCAAAAACAAATTTGAATGCTTAGAGAAAACTTAAGGATGAGTTACTAAACATTTGCCTGAATTAGGTGTGGACAAGATATCTTTAAAAATAGGAAACCAATAATATAAAATAATTAAAAGTAGAAAATAATAGAAAAGTAATAGAATTAACAATAGACAAAGAGTTTTCTTTTTTTTTTTTTTTTTTTTTTTTTTTTTTTTTTTTTTTTTTTTTTTTTTGGACGTGTTTTTTTGTTGAATGAAGAGTACAGATGTGTGCAGCAACAAGCTTGTCAGGCATAGTGGTCACTGCTTGTACTCTGGCTTTGCATTCTAGAATTAGTAAATAAGACAAACATGAGTATAATCAGTAACATTCTTTTCCAATGAAGGAATGACATGTAGTGTTACTTGGCACCTCAGTTCAATGTGTGCCATTACTAAGGAACCCCACTGGGGGTATGTTAAACCCTTCCAGCCAAGCAGTTACATTACTAGAGGCTGGGAAGTGGGTGTCTGCCCAGGTAACAGGGTGGAAGAAAGGTGGATTTAGAAAATGGACCCAATAGAGTGTAGCAAGTACTGGTTGCAGGCAGAGTTAGAGAATTAAAAAAGGTTAATAAAGCCTAGCAAGGAACAAATTATCTGGAGTGAATAGTGTCTGTGTCTGGGGCAGCATTTGCTCAGTCTTCTGACTTGTCTTCTTCAGCATTATGTCTGGGGCCTCTGTCAGCCTGTGTCATCTGAGGAGGCCTGTGTCATCTGAGGAATCCGCATTTTTCAGGGTTGTGGGTCCTGTAGGGTCATTTTCTTTATTTCTGGTACCGGGTTGGGTCCTAGCCATGCTATGGTAAGGTTTGATGCATCATGCTAGAATCCAAAGAGGACCTGAGGGGGTGTGAACACAAGCATATCCTCTTCCCCATGTTAGCAATTCATTTGGACCACACCATACATTACTATTTATGTATTTCCATAAAACTGCAGGTTTTATGTCTTGAGAGGTTTTAGCAAAGTGCTTTTCTATAGCTAATTGAAATTTATAATTTAAATTTAAGAAATTAAGGGTAAATAAGGCTTGTGCTAGTAGTGTTGCAGGGTTCTTACTCATATTCCCCCTTTTTTGTTTTCTAAGCATATTTTTATAGGTGGAATGGACATATTCTACTATGGCCTGTCCTTGGGGTTTATACAGGATGCCTGTGGAAGGTTGGATATTCCACGTGTGACAAAATTGTTGAAATTGTGAGCTGGCATAAACTGGACCATTATCAGTTTTAATTTTTGTGAGCTGCCCCATAAATGCAAAAGTTAAGAGAAGATGTTTGATAACATATTGGGTGGACTCTCCAGGAAAAGCGTGCACGCTAATTGAGAAATGGTATCCACAGATACATGTACCTATCTTAGTTTTCCAAATTCAGGGACGTGAGTAATATCTGTTTGCCATAACTGATTAGGTTCTAGTCCGCTAGGGTTAACACCTGTTGAAGGAGGGTTTGTGCCTGTGAATTGGCAATCTGGGCATTGCAGGATAATTTGTTTAACTAGTCTTTGGGTAAGTTTAAATTGTTTAGTTAAGTTTCTCCAATTTTGGTGGAAAAATTGATGCGATTGGGTGTCTTGGTCAAGCAGTGACATCGTAATTTACAGGTCAGCTTGTTCATTGCCATAAGCCAAGGGTCCAGGCAGTGAGCTGTGGGCTCGAATATGTGTGATAAAAATAGGATGTGTACGTTGATCTAGCAATTGCTGAAGTTGAAGAAAAAGTGCACACAAGGTGGACTCAAGAGTGGACTTAATGAGGGCTGTTTCAAGTTTCTGCAGTAAATAAACAGAGTAAGCAGAATCACTAACGGTATTGATGGGCTGAGCAGAAAAAGTTTCCAGAGCCAATATTAAGGCTCCAACCTTAGCTGAGTGCTAGTAAATCCAGAACAAGTGAAGGAATTACGTGGTTTCCACCGAACTGCTGCTTTTCCATTTTTACCAGAGCCGTCAGTAAAAAGCATTAAAGCATTGAGTATGGCGGAGTGAACTACTTTTGTAGGCACAACTACAGGAGTATGAGATAAGAACTGAATTAGTTTGTCAGCAGGAAGGGCATGCTCTATATGGCCTGTGTAATCAGAGAGTGCTATTTGAAGATCTAGATAGGGGCAATACTGCTTCAAACTGCTCTTTACTCAAAGGAATCCTGATGACATCAGGGTCATAACCTAGCAACTGATGGTATCATCTGCAGCTAGAATAGATGACTTTGCTAACTAGCTGGATATATGGAGATAGAGTTTTAGTCCTGGTATGCGAGCAAAAATTCATTCTAGGAAGCACAGCCCTGGGGTCATCTGTCCTATTAATACTGTTAGGGAATGTTTATAGGAAAAACAATTGAACTGAATATTTTGGGTCTATGTGATCTAGCTGCCTCTGAGAAATAGCTTGCTCTATTTCCTTAATTTCCCTTTTTGCTGCAGGAGTTAAATACTTGAGAGAGTCTAGGGCTATGTTGCCCTTTAGGATAGAAAACAGGTTTTGTAACTTATCAGTAGTTATGCCCAAGGTGGGGTGAAGTCAATTAATATCGCCTAATACTTTTTGATAATCATTTAAGGTGTGTAAGTTGCTAGTAATTTAACCTTTTGAGGTCTTACTGACTGGGAAGTTAGTATGTATCCAAGATATTTCCAAGGAGAGGATATTTGCACTTTTTCAGGTGCTATGATTAAACCTCTTAACTGTGTATTCTTTACGACAGAGGTGTATAAACTTGAAAGTACTGGCTTACTTAGGGCTGCTAGTAAAATGTCATCCATAAATGAATAATCTTGCAACTAGGAAATTCTTTTCTACTGGGGAGCAAAGGCTGATTCACATGATACTGACACATGGTAGAACTGTTCAGCATTCTTTGAGGAAGTATTTTCCAGTGAAATCGGCAACCTGGCCTTTCATTATCTATAGCTGGTATTGTAAACACAAATTTTTCTCTGTCCTGTTCTGCAAGGCAAATAGTGTAAAAGCAGTCTTTTAAGTCAATAATGACTATGGGCTAATCTTGAGGAATTGCTGCAGGGGAAGGGAGGCCCTGTTGAAGGGGTTCCATAGGTTGCAAATTAGCATGATAGCCTGTAAGTCCTGCAAAAAGTCTCCATTTACCAGCTCTTTTGAGAATGATGAAAATGGGCGATTTCCAAGGGCTATTTGATGGTTCTATATGGCCGGCTTTTAATTGCTCCTCAACTAATTCATGAGCTCTTTGTAATTTCTCTCCCTTTAAAG
>NW_016807444.1:197363-221538 GCF_001698545.2 Rhinopithecus bieti | reverse complement strand
AAAAAAGAAAGCTTTTCTTTTTATGTATAGAATATGGGAGTGTTGGTTCTTGTCAGATGTAAATATTTTATATATATCAATATTACTAATAACATTTTCTTATGATTATTTCAAATGAAATTATTGAGTGCTAATTTCTAAATTTGTGTTCTGGATAATGGTGAATGATAATAATATGGCCAAAATTATAATTTCATAAATATTTATTATGAGTTGTTCTAAATCTATGTTCTGGTAAATTTTTAGCTCTAATGAGATTCACACTGGTGTCCAAAGACCCCGATAGAGATACATTCTTTTGACTGAAAAAAAAAGAGTTAAATTTTCTTTTCTTAAAGATAAATTGATATTACACATTCTTTTCAATTACATTTTCAGAAGCTTTTCTAAACTAGACTCTATATTCTTCCAAAGTTCTAAGATAGATTGGTGAATAATATAAGCAAGATCTCTGGTTGCATGAATCTTACATTCTAAGGCCAGGGCTTCTGAAATTGCTGACAAATAAATAAATAAAATAGTTTCAAAAACTGAAAACATTATGAGTGTTAAAATGGCATAGTGAACTACCGTAGGGAGGGCCTATTTTGGGTCAGACATTGTAGTACAGTCATTTGAGGAATAAGCTTTTGAGTAGACATTGATAAATTAGCTATCCAGAGAGCCATTTTGAGGAAAGGCGTTCCGAGTTTAGCAAACAGCATGTGCAAAGACCTGGTGGTGGCAAACAACCTCCCAAATTTAAAGATTAAGAAATGTCAGTGTGACTAGAGAAGTAGTAAACATAAAATTACTTCATGGGAAAGGAGGTAAGAGAGTAGATAAAGACCAGAATGTCCGGGCTATGTAAAGCCCAATAAAATGTCAAAATTTCATTCCAAGTATGAGAAGTTAAGCACAGTAGTGATACATAGGCTATAAAAAATGCTTTGGCTATTGACTGAAGACCAATTTGTAGAGTGCTCAATAGAATCAGAAGAGACTATCCAGGTCTAGGTGAGACCATGGGGACCTTACATATATAAGAGTAACAACAAAGAAAGTAAAACAAAATCAGATTCATTTTTGAAGCAGAAGAGGATTTGCAAATATCTGGCCTTCTGAGAGTGAAGAGAACAGATAATTCAAAGGTGACTCTTGAATATTCAACCAACTGGTGTGTGATGGTGCCATTCAATGTGATATTAAAGAACAGAAGAAGGACATGCTTCTAGAGGAAACATCAAAAGTTCCAATTTGGACATACTGTGTTTGAGATACATATTAGAAACCCAGGTGAAAATGTTAAGTAGATAATTTGAATATATTGTTTAGCAATGAAAAAAGGCAACACTTAAGCATCACCATAAGAAACTTGCTTTATCTCTGCTTTGGTATAGTGCTGTATGATAACTAGGACAGTGCAGCAGTTTCTGCTGTCATTGAATGTTTTCTCTCTAACACTGGCATTCAGTAGTTGCAAGATGGGTTCATACTACATGGGTGTTCCACACTTATGGTCCCTGCTGCTTAAGTGTTTTAGTGTAGACAGTGTTTTCTCTGCTCTGTTCAAGCACTCAAGCGCTGTTTTCTCTGCTCTGGATTTAAGACACAAGAGATCATCAGAGTGGGGGTGCATCCTTTCTGATGTCCAAAAGAGTTATCATCATTATAATGTTTGGTGATATTTTTCCTCTTAATCATCTGAATACACTCTACCAGGACAACACTACATTCTCCTCCTTCAGGATCTTGGAAATCTCATGGGTCCTTTCTGTGTCCTGCTGCCCTCTCATCATATCCTCTTCACCCAACTGTCACAGTTTTTATGCCAGCTTCATATAAGACCTGTGGTTTGCAAGCCTTTGCCTGGTACTTGAGAAGGTTCATCTTCAAACTTTAAGAGCAATTTTTACAGTAACCCCAACTTGATAAATAACAATGCCAAATGCCTTGCCTCTACTATGGAGAGGTAAGGATCTCAGAAGAGCTATACTCAAGAAACTCTGCTATCCCTGAAAAACCAACCAATCTTCCTTTATAACCCTTCTTCTGTTTTGAACTTAAAACTTAAAGAATGTTATGCTCATCCTTCTAATGTTTTATCTGTTTTTGCAGTAAACCAGAATGTAGAAAATGATTTTAACATCTATTTCACATCATAATTTTACACAAGTCTGAAGCTCAAGGGAAAATTTAGGATTGCAGTTATAGACACGAGAGTCAGCAGAATATGGATGATATTTAAAGCTTGGGGACTTGCTGAGATCACTTGGGTAAAAAGTGCACACTCAGAAAAGAAGGTCGCCTATGACTAAGACTCAGGACAATGGACTCAAACACTTTATAATGGAAGGAGCTATCAAATTATATGGAAAATGAGAGTTTAGTAGTACAGAAGGAGATCCAAAGAGGGCAGAATGATGAGAACCTGTGAAATACTTCTCAAGGCCGGGCGCGGTGGCTTAACACCTGTAATCGCAGCTACGGGAGGCTGAGGAAGAGAATTGCTTGAACCCAGGAGTTGGAGGTTGTAGTGAGCCGAGATCGCGCCACTGCACTCCAGCCTGGGCGACAGTGAGACTTCGTCTCAAAAAAAAAAAAAAAAAAAAGAAAAAAGAAAAAAAAGAGAAATTCTCAAAGAAAATATGGTAAATTGTATTGATGCTGCTGAAGGACTGAATAATATTAATATGAGAAGGGTATTTGGTGAGGTTTGAGTTCAATTTGTTGACTTTTTGGTGGAAAGCAGAGTTGTAACAGATGATAATCAGTGTTGAATAAAACATACATTATAATGGTTAGTGTTACAGATAAACAAACTAACTGAAATATAAAATACACTATGTAGTGGAAAGATTATGAAGGAAAATAAAGTAGGGAAAGGGGACAATCCATCTAGGTAGTAGATAACGTTTCAAATGTTAGATAACATTTTAAAAGTAGCAGTCAGGGAGGTTCTTAAGAATAGGATATGCAAGAAAAGTGAGAACAAGAGACCTATACAGATATCTAGGGAACAGTGTTCCAGAATAAAGAGAGTTTCTTACTAAAGAGTCTTGTAATCCACTAGAGCCATTTAAGTAAAGTGGCTCTTTACTTAAATAAAGATGAAAGCTCATGAGGAATGGGTTAAAGAAAAAATAAAAAAAAAAATTAGACAAATAAATAAAGACAGCATGTGCAGAAAGTTCTTTCCAGGAATATCACTTGAAAGGGAAGCAAGAAATAGTCAGTTGCTGGAGGAAAACATGAAGTTGGGATTTCTTAAAAGATGAAGGAGATTATACATTTTTTAATATTGTTTTGAATGATTCAGGGGAAAAGTGGTGGGAATAATTGAAGGAGCAAATGATAGACAAACAAATAGGAAATTTGTCTTGATAAGAATATGGGCAATTTTTCGATTGCTACAGAACACAAAGCAAATAATAGAGATATGTTTAAGAGTGGATGGTAGATTTCCTGGTGGAAACATAATGTCTTCATGGGATTATTTTCATTTTCTTAACAAAATGTATTGAAGAATTGGTACATATATTCATGAGAAAAACACATATCTTCCAGTAGTTTTGAGTGTCGATATACTTGTAGTCATGAGTTTGAAGTAAGAAAATTAACCAATAATGTTATTTTCTCTCAAAATGTTTAGTTATGAGAGTCCAGGTATGGAGTAGACAACAATTTTGGTGTGAACAAAATTAGATTTTTTGCTGATAGAAGGAAAATGGGAAGAGAGAAATAATAATTTTGAGAGAGTAATTATGTAATTGGGCCATGAAATCTAAGCCAGATTTAAAAAGAAAGCAAGAATTTAAGAGATGTGAGTAACAGAAAATGTCATAACAAGAGTGAACTAAAGTTTTCCATATAGTTCTAGGGTTGTTTGGTAAAAAATCAATTTGAAGAACTAGGCTAGGGCTGAATCAGAGGCATGGCAGGCCACCATTAAGATGTTGAACTGAGTCATAGAAAAGGATACAGAGATACACAGTTTTGCTGGAGAAAATCACATGTCATGGTGATTGCTCTCACCTCAAATTTATGGCCATGGGATTTTAAATGCATATAATTAATAATTCCAATTACTCTTCTTTATTCTGAAGAAACCATTGCATGTATGCTTGAGATGATATATGTAAATAAAACCAGATACATTAATTCCATGAAATGATACATAGCAACAAATACTACACACAGATGTATAAAATTCTACAATATGTATAGTAAGATAAAGGAGACACACTATAGGACAGTGCATATAGTAATAACCCATTTATGTAAACTTCTTTAAAAATTTGTGAAAATTATAATTCAGTTTTCACTTGTATATGTATAAGTAAGTTCATAATATAAATATATTAAATATACATAAAATAGTAATGATTACTTCTAGAAGTGGTATAGAAAAGTTTGTGATCTCATGGTTCAAAAGTCAGCAAGTCAATAAGGATGTTAGGTATTTAACTCCACATGTGCATATGATTATTTATATATGTTTATAAAAACATGAATATGTTCTTACTTAAATTATATAATTTTAACCAGTACAAAGCTAAAATTAGAAGAAGTTTAAGAATACAATCCAGTGCTGGCTACCAGATAGATGTTGGTAGGCTTTCTGTAGCTAGGAAGAACAAAAGCACAGTTGTGGAAGGACAAAAGTAGATACGCCCATATTTTGCTTGATTTTTTTTTTTATTTCTTTTTTCCTGAGAAAGACTCGTTAAACATCCTGTTTTACTGGGGTTGGTGTGTTGGGTTGGCAGTGAGGGAGAAGGGGAAGCCTATTGGGTGGCACTAGTCATTGACTTGATTGAAAAAAACACAGGCTGTTTTATTGATACATTATCAGAAGTGCTATTCAATGTAAAAGTTAATTGAAGTGAGCTTAAGCACAAATAATATGATTTAGCAAGTCATGCAATTGATTCCTGAAACTTATAAGGAGGATAATGTTGAATTCACATCAGAATTTTCTATTATATCCATGTATAATAATATAATAATATTTTATTGTAAAATCCACATGCTCTAGTACCTCTCTTAGTTATGTAGTAACACAGATGTGAAACAACAGAGGTCACTATTATCTTTCTAAGAGATAGGGTCTCACTCTGTTATCCAGGCTGCAGTGCAGTAGTAATGATAATAGCTCACTTTAACCTTGAACTGGGTCAAGCAATCCTACTGCCTCAGCCTCCCAAGTAGCTTGGACTATAGGCATGTGTTAGCTATCATGACCAGCTAATTTTTAAATTTTTAGAGAGTCTTGCTACATTGTCTAGGTTGGGCTCGAATGCCTGACCTCAAACGATTACTTCCACCTTTGCCTACCAAAGTGCTGGGCCACCACACCTGGCATGAGCCACCACACTTGGACTATTATCTTGATTAATAACTTTTTATTTTTCTTATTAGACAGTAAACATATTTGCAGAATTGCTTTTAAAAAACAATTGAATTCAAGTCCTGTCGAATGTATCCTTTACTTACAGATACCTAATTCCCCTTTTCCCATAGAAGAAGTAAGTTTTTAAGGTGGAGAGGCTAGAGGAAAATCTCATTTACATACTCCAGTAGAAAATGCTATCTTTAATTTAACTTGGACAGCTAAAATATTTTCACACTTCTCCTTTGGTCAGAATGTTAAAGTAATAAAGATTCACAGATACATCTAATTCCCATTTATTGATGAGGAAAAGCCAATACTTAAAAACTCAAGGACAACCTATTTTTAAATCTTTACTTGGTTACTTATTAAATATGTAACTACATGTATTGTAAAGTTAGTGTTTATTAATGTTTACTACAAATTAGTTAGGTGCATGGAAATATGTTCAAAGTCAAAATATCCAAATCCTACTAATAGGAAACAAAAAATTAAACAAGTACCAGAAGCAGATCTCCAAATTTATTATAATGTAAAAAGTGAAGGTAAGTTTTGAATGAAGTCTTGAAAACATTTCTTCTTTTCATAGTTTGCTACTGACATATCATCTTGTCACATCTGCTCTTTTCATTGATAGAAAAAAGTGATGGCTTTTCACTGAAGGTTAGGTGTTGACATTTAATGCAATTCAGTATACATTTACTGAGCACCTGTTATGTGTTCATGTTGTAAGCAATGTGATGAAATTTCAAATGAAGACCTGACCTTCAGAAAATTATAATACAGTTGGGTGACCAAAGTGATCAGTGTGTCTTTATCACAAATGTGGCATTTTTGCTATAGTTAATATATGAGACCTTAAAGAAATTCAAATATGTATTTACATTGTAGGTGGTCAATAAATATCCGTTTGTAAATTCTAGGTTTAATCCTTGATGTGTGTGAAGTTTGAGTAACTGAAACAAATTCAAAGAGAGTAAAATTTAGAAATTTGCAAATAGAGCTTTACAGAAAAAAATATTAAACATAAAAAATATACTTTTTCTATAAAAGACCATTAGTTTTGTCACAATGGAGATACTTGAAATGTATATATAATTTGACAAATACCCAAAGTATTAATTTTGGAGATACCAGCAAGTTTAGTTAAAAAAAAAAAAAAAAAAAACCTCATTTGGCCATTATAATGGACAGTCATTTATCTATCCAGACTATGTGTCGTTCTCACTGGAAGCAGTAGGTGGAATGAAATGACTCTTAGAATAGTCTTCCAGGCTAATGTAACCAACAGCATGTTTTTTCATTGTAGGACAGAAATGCAGTATTTATTTAGTAAAGTGTCAACTTCAAAAGAATTACCACGTTTTCAGTATATTGTGGAAAAATTATTAGAGAATTTTTTTCACTTTTAATGTTGAATCTTTGCTAACTTGTTGAAATAAAATTGGAAGATGACAATTTGGAAATAATTCCTTCACAACACACCCTTTCTCACTTCCCTTCTCCCACCAACTGTTACATCACTGTTGCTAGATCTGGAAACTTCATCCTTGCAGAATTTTAAATTGCTATAAAATGGGAATATATAATTCTACCCTCAAATTATGTAGTTGAAAGAATAGGTAATCATGGATCTATATATAAAGTATTTTGATTTGTATATGATGCTTGGATTGGCTCATATGCTTAATATTTATATTTAAAGTGACTTCATGCATATTTATTTTAACAATTGCCAGTTAGACAACAACCAGAGAGTAGTCTTTTCTGGGCATAAGTCATGAAGCTAAAACCACTCTCTCAGATTCTCTGTGTTTAAAATGAGTGGATAGATATGTACAAATATATATTTTTAAAATATTTTTTCTTTAATTTTCTGTACTATTCTATAAAGCTGGATATAAACTTATTCTTGTTTTGACATGTGTGATCTTTATATCATTGGCATAGTTGGCAAATTCCTTAATGCCATTTTCTTATTTAAGATGTGGTGGTCTTTTTGTTTCTGATACATTGCTTCTGAACTCTGTTGTAAGCTTGGAAATCAGATCACCAATCATACATAAATTATTTCTGTAGGTAATTAAATGTGCTCTGTGTAGAATACAAATGTTTTCAACAATATATCTGTGCATCTTAAATTTGATAGGTTTAAAAGTTTACAGAATAAATCAATTTTCTTTCACACATTGTTTTATTCCTTTTATGAGGGTAATTTTCTAAATGAAGCAACATTGTTTTTATTTCCCCTAAAGATAACTGATTGTACCTACTTGCTTAAAAGTAAATCTTCTCATGGGAATGTCATTTTGGCCATTGAGAGATTTTTGTAAAATGATGAGATGTGCTGTAATGTTGGACACAGCATATGACACAATCTGCAATGTGAAATGTTGTCAGCCTTCTGAATCATATATCCTATTATATATCATATGGATATGGATAGCATACACCCATGTAATCCCTGAAAATATTATCTTAATCAATAATTATGTGGATTATAAACAGAAAATAAATATTTCAAATTTCTTCTAACTTTTTACATTCCTTTCTAAGATCATTTTTAATACCTGCTAGCATCAGATCTTGCTTATTTAAAAGCTTCCATACAATTGAAAATGTCAACATAAAGGCACAACAAGTCAATGTACCATAGAATATAGTTTGCCCTTTTGTTTCTGAGATATTCATATATATTGAGCTGCTTTTGTTTTGTGTGTGTGCTGTGATTTTATGTTTATTCTTAAAAAATAATCATTCTTGTCAGTTGATCTGTCAACATTATGTAAAAGCCAATTCTGTACCGAAAAGTAGACAGTTCATTATTAACATTAGCACAACTGGCTTGCATTTTAGAAGCCCTGATCACTTGTTTTTTTTTTTTCCCTCTACTAGAACAGAGAAAATCAAAGAGTGCAACTTAGTAGTCAGGAATGGATAGGATATGGGTCCCTGGGCACTTTGTTTGCTGCTCTCAGGTGTCCTGAAAGTTTTGGAGAGTTCGGAGTATAAAAGCTGGAAGACATATGACTTCTCTCCTCTCTCTCTCTTTTTTTTTTTTTTTTTTTTTGAGACAGATTTTTGCTCTGTCACCTACACTGGAGTGCAGTGGCATGATCTTGGCTCTCTGCAACCTCTGCCTCCCGGGTTCAAGTGATTCTTCTGCTGCACCCTCCCAAGTAGCTGGGATTACAAGCACCCACCACCACACCTGGCTTATTTTTATATTTTTAGTAGAGATAGGGTTTCTTTGTTGACCAGGCTGGTCTCGAACTCCTGACCTCAAGTGTTCTGATTGCCTTGGCCTCCCAAAGTGCTGGGATTATAGGGCTGAGCCACCGCGTCCAGCCTGAAGGCATATGACTTCTATAAGATACTTATAAAACACAAAATGCTGTATACTCACCGGTTCTAAGAGTAGAATTCAAAATTTTGGATAGAGAAAATATTCAGACTTGTAGGGTTTTCAGATCATTAATGTAACTGAGTTTGCTTATTCACATAAATTTAGTTTACTGACAGAAAGTGAAAAATGAAAGTAGACACAGGACAAGGGAAAAGAACACTGACAAATTTACCACGATTATTTTTCTTCTGTCATCTTAATACTGTATCACAAGGATAATGCAAGTCCAATGAGCCTTCCTGACACGCAAAATCATTATGAAGAGTAAATGCAACCATGTTTAACAAAATGTGATATAAAAGTTTAAGAAATATGTAATTACTCAAATGTGATCATCTTGCTTTTATAATCTAGAGTATTCTTTCAGGAAAATGTTGCTTCATGTCATAAAATACTGCTTTATAAAGACTTTAATATAACTGACAAAAGCATGAATTCTGTGAACTGTTAAAAAAGTATCCATAGAAAAGCTGTATGCATTCACTTTATTGCCACTTATTTTTCCGAGTAAGAATTGAAGTTTGGCTGGGCGCGGTGGCTCACGCCTGTGAGCAGGAAGTTTAGTTAAAAACACCACCACCACCACAACAACAAAACAAAACAAAAAAAACCCTCATCTGGCAATTATAATGGACACTTTGGGAGGCCAGCACTTTGGGAGGCCTAGGCGGGCGGATCACAAGGTCAGAAGATTGAGACCAGCCTGGCTAACACGGTGAAACCCAGTCTCTACTAAAAACACAAAATTAGCCCGGCACAGTGGCGGGCGCCTGTAGTCCCAGCTACTCGGGAGGCCGAGCAAGGAGAATGGCATGAACCCCGGAGGCGGAGCTTTCAGTGAGCCCAGATCGCGCCACTGCACTCCAGCCTGGGCAACAGAGGGAGACTCGCTCTCAAAAAAAAAAAAAAAAAAAAAAAAGGAAGTTTGCATCAAGCTCTGTAACAGTACATGGTCCCACATTGGCTATTATTTCAGAGTTGCTTTATTTCCTTAGGAAGTCTGTCTTTTCTCTTTGGTACATTAGGTAAGCATACATATAAAACAAGAGAAAACTTAATAAGATACAGACCTAATTTCAAAGAAGTTACAGTAGTATTCTGAAACAATATTGTGTCAATTATGGGTTCTTTAATATTTGATTATGCTTGCCACTGTGACACATACCCAGACCTTTCCTGATTATTCATAGAATCAAATGCACACCACTAAGCAATATAATTAGTAATAATTTGTTCCATTATTCTGCAACTGTCTGGAGCCGTATATTTAAGCATTCACAAACTCTCAAGAAAAATGTCATAATTCCTGAAATAACTTTTACAAATAAGTTAAAAATTCTGGGGTACTTATTTTGATTATCACAAGATACTTGCATCTTTCTTTTTGTAAAAGTTTCCAATTAAGACAATTTGGTGAACATAAAACTGGGATTTAATTGTTCAACATTTTTGGCTTTTCATTCTGGTAAATTCAAAAATAGAGGAAGAAATCCTGATTGTTCAGTTAATTTTTGACAAGATTTAACAAATAATACACTGTCTATGTGGTTGACATTGGATAACTGAAACCAAATAGCACTTTTGTTTTGGACTTCCATAAAAGCAAATGAAATATTAGAATTAGTTTATTCCAAAATATTTATTAATCACTTTCTCTGTGCCAGAACCGTTCTGTATTTTGAGGTTGCATCGGTGAACAAAACAGAAAATCCCTTCTTCACGAGGCTTACATTTTAAGTAAGAGATAGACAAGAAAAATAAGTGAGGAAATGGTAATTAAATATATTTTCAGTAAGTATTATAAAGTGGTAAGTGTTAATGGGGAAACAACAGAATGGGGTAAAGGAGACAGGCATCCATCGGGGCCCAGCTCCCTGAGTGCGTGTCCAGCCTCCCTCAGACCACCCAGAACTTTCCCTTCTTCCACGGAGGCCAGGCTTTTGCTCTGCACTTTCTGCAGAGCTCCATCAACCTGATGGTGTATAGCCTGGCCTTGGCCAACTTAGTCGCCTCATCTCTGACCTCAAAAGCTAGATAGAGCAGAGACGCAGAATAAACTCTTCCTGACGCAGCCTGCTTTCCCAGGACCTGCTTAGCATCATGTACCTCTTTTGGAGACCAGATCTGCCCCCAGACCTTTTGTGAGAGAAGGTTACATGGTCTGTAAAGTGTGAGAATTGGAGAAGACTCCAAGCCCTTCCAGCCCTGGGATTCAGAAATTTCCAGGGCGCCTCAGCCCCTCGCCCCTCCAAGTCCCTGACTCCCTTGTGAATCTTGTCCCTGTATCAGTAAAGACAGCAGAGGCTGTGGAGAGCGCTTTGACGCCGGCCTCCTCAAGCCGGGGGCAGGGCTTCAGCAGGGCATAAGCCAATCACATGCCTTGGCATATGTTGTTGGTGGAAAAGAATCGTCCAGGAGCGGCCTTGACAGGAGGGACAGCCAGTCGACATCGACGCCGCATCAGCAGCGTTAGGGGCGGGGCCTCTTGTGATTGCCTCGGAATGAGGGAATTTTGCATTCCTCTCAGGGAAGAGACCCCTGGACTTCAGAACTCTTTCAGAGGGAGACATCTGGGTGCCTGCTCCTATGGAGAAAGACTCGGAGCACAAATACGGCGTTTTTGTTGCTGTTGTTGTTGTTTGCTTCTTTCTTTCTTTTTTTAAACTCCGCAAGAAGTTTTTAGGGCTTTTTCCTTCTCCGTGGCTGTTGCTTCCTGTGGAGTTGGGGCCTTTCCCTCATACCCCTCACACACCTGGGGTCGCACCTCCTGTGGTTGGCGTCAGCCTGACTGAGGCACCGGTATCCCAGCAGAGTTCTGAAGGAGGTCTGATGAGAATAGTGGAAGCGCTTGCCAGACTGAGGGTATTTCCCCATAGACCACATGAGCTGAGGATCCAGAGTTTCTTTTTGTGGAATTACCTCAATAAAAGGTTTGTTTGTTCGTAAAACATTTGAAAGTAAATCGATTCAGTCACTTAAAGGCAAGCAAAAGTAAAAATAGTCCTTTACAAATTTCCCAGATGTTTTGGTCTAAAAGAAAAGTCTGTGAAGAAAAGTATATATACGTATATATAAAACTTGTCTTATGAAAAGAATTATTGTTAGGGCTTGCAGGAAAAAACTTAGTATTTAGAATTTTTGTACTCTTCCCTCTAATGTTAAAAACAAACAAACAAAACAAAACAAAAACTGAAAGTTAGATGATGTGCCGAGTTTCGTGCTGGTGAGGCGCAAGTGTAAGTTGAATTTTAGCGTGAGAAGAAACATGGAAATAGTTATAATTGTTCGTATTAGCAGAGGTGTGTGCTATCTGAACCACACTGCAGTTCCCAGTGTTCAGTTCAAGTGCTTGGAGAAGTCTTCATGGTATAGCATATGAATTTTTAAGATTGGTAGATTTATAATTGCTTTGTTTATTAGTTGCATTTGCTTTAATTTTTTGTTTGAATTGGAGGAACGGGATCAATGATTTTAATTTAGAAACCATAGACCACAGTAAAATTAGAGTTTAGTGGCATATAGACCAGCTGCTTTTACATATTTAAAGGCATATATATAGAAGAAGAGTTAGATTTATTCCAAATAACCCCGAAGTTTGTGTTAGGACAAAAAGACAGTAACATGAGAAGTTTTGTTGAAGTGAATAAAATTCCTTAAAATGGTACAATTGTGGAAAGAGCTGTGTCAGGAAAGATTGAGTAACCAATATTTGTAGGTACGAATTTAGAAAACTAGTAGGGCTTTCAAACAATCATTGCAAGGCGATTGTTCTTGATATCATAAGCAGTTTTTTGTTTGTTTGTTTGTTTGTTTGTTTACGCCCCTTCATTTAACCAAGATTTTATAAAGAGTGTGTGGGTACTGGACTTTTTTTCTCTTCCCTTAAGGAATAATAGTAATGCATGTAGACAGATATTTATGGGATTTTTAGATCTTTGCACATACAATAGAGGCAATATGAAGTGTTAATGGGATCAAGATGAAACACACATTTCACAGACAAGTGAAAAAGTGACATTTGAACTGAATTTTTAAGGATAAATAGTAGTTTGTCAAGTCAGTTGGGCAAGTCCTTAAAATATATAATCAAAATTATTACAACAACATCCTAACTAATTTCATACTCTCCAGACAAAATTTTCTATACTTTATCCTTTCAGACAGTAGAAATAACAGCATAAACAAAGTACAGAACAATAAAATGTGAGGGATATTTGGGGAGAAACTGGAGAAATGGAAATAGGTTTAAAGAGGATGAGATGGTGTAAATTAGTGGTTTTTAAACTTTGGTAACGTGGGCCACATTTATGTTGATGTATTCACAGTTATATTCCAGTTCCAAAAAACTAGTACTAATTCCAGCATTTTCTTTATTCAATAAGGCTTATAAGAATCCACTAAATTTTATTTTAAGGAAATAACTTTAAATTGTTGGCATTTTACTTATTTGTACTGAAAAGATACTTTATAGAATATTGTATGATTATATCTGCTCTATGTCTCTCAAGAGTTGGGCTGTGAATCAGTCTAGGCTGGTATGGTGTTAGGGTCAAAATAAAAAAAAATATTTAATGATCTTTATGTATTCATTTAACAGAATTTATTGAATGACTACTACCTATTATGGACTTGTCTAGACACTGAAGGACGTAATATTCCTTTAGAGGAGGTAAATTCCTATTAAAATGGAAATTAAAATGAAGGAAAACAAAATTTGCTATTTCATATTTCTTACTCTTGATAGGATTTTCTGTTCTGTTTTGTGCTTGTGAAACTTCAAACTGTCCTCCAAAGTCAGAGTATCATAATACTTTGAATTATCAGTCTCAGATATTAATTATCCTCATTTCTTCATCTTTTCAAGAAGAATTTAGTGATGGAAATACTCTTCTCTTGTTATCTTCGTATGTTTTAGTGTCTAGTCTATAATAACAGTAGATGAATTTTATTGATTTATAAAACCATTGACGTATATGAAAAGAATTTAGGGTAGGGCAAAGTGAATTCATATAATTATGGATTCTACTTATATTTTAACTTTTAAATATCTGCTTTTTAAAATCCTAGGGTATGTGATGGAATGGGTTTCTTTCTTGAGATTTCTCATTTCTGTGCTTATAAAATCGTATTTGTCTAATTTTATATCACAGCTTTATCCTCAAAGAGTTCTTCATTTTTTTCCCAAAATTAAGCCTAGAACAGTGATTTCCTTTTAAGAAGAAGTTGCTTCTTCTAAATTATTAGATACAAAATTACTAACTAAAGATGGTTGTACTTGATCATAGATTTTGTTTTTATGGGTTCAGACTTTCACTATATTCTTATTCTTGCTTTCGCTCAAATTTTGAAATCTAAGTTACAAAGAAACATATTTAGTAGCAAAATATTTTTCAAGAATAATTCAGTCAGGCAAAGGCTTTAAAACAGTGTGGATGCAATAGGGAAGGGGAGGGAATATAATTTGCTACTCTAAATTTTCTTAAATATTGTAAAAAAAGATTTGATCACAGGATACTGAGGGTATTGTGGAAGCTCTGAAGTGGGGTTAACACAGCTTGGACAACTTCTGGAAACATTTTCCTCTTAAAATGATGCTTGACTTAAGTATCTAAAAGTCAGCCATGATAAAACACAGAAGAGGAGATAACAGAAGACTTTCTACAAAAAGAATAAAACCTGTGTAAAGGCTTAATTATGATACAGTACATGTCTTCATAAAAATGTAAGATTTCATTATAGCAAGGACAAAGCAAGGAGGGAGAAGAATTGAGAAGTGATATTTAAGACATAAATATAAGTTAGATCTTGCAGACCCTGCATATTTGTGTTTAAGGGTAACCTATTATGTATGTGTTTGAGTACCACTGATTTTAAGATTCGTGTGACAACTTAATTTTTAGAAAGAATACTATATTTGCAACAGATAAGATGTGGATAATTTTTTTAGAGACACCAAACTCCTTAGAATGCTATTATAGTAATTTTGGTTATATATGTTGAGGATCTGGTCTAAGTCCTGATTGTTCAGAAGAATATTTAGGAAGTAGGAGTAAATAATAATTGATGATAACTTGGAACCAGATGGAAATGCAGATTGCTGGCTTGAAGAACAACGTGGAGGTTGGCTTCCTTCCATTCAGTTCGAGGCCAGGTTAGGAGCAGCACATTTAAGGTTTATCTGGCTGGGTGATCTATTATATTTTCCTTTAGTGTATTATTTCCATTTCCTTCTTTTATATGCAATCAAAGTTCCCGGCTCCACTCATATTCCTATATTTCTGTTTGAAAGTACACTTGGTATTTAGCACTAGACGTTCTGGTTTAAATAAATAAAATTTGAAATTGGAAGAGTTCTAATTTTGAAAGGAAACACACATAAATCTAGAGAATACAGAAGAATTATGTAAATAATACTTAAAATTGAGAAGAGACATCAAGAAACTAGGCCTAAGATAAATACACAAAATACATTAGAAAAATTATAACCAGTTAGATTATATTACAATGATAAAATACACCTCTGCAAAATGTAAAATAAAGAGTTTTTCTAAAAGAAAATGTGCAGGTACTGTAAAGAAAACTATTTAACTTCACTGAGAGATATCAAAGAAGACAGAGATAACTGCAAAGGCATAGTATTAATGTTATACTTCTGCTGTATCTCTGGTATCTGTTCTCATTGGTCAGTCTATTTTAATTAATTCATGATTCTACTAGACTAGCTTTTCACTATTTCCAACCATGATCCCTGCTGTTAATTCTTTCAAAATGAGTGCATTATAACCCCAGTGACAAGCTCAAAGTTCTTTTCAGCAACTCAACAAGTTTGAAAACAAATGCAGGTGGACATAAAACTTACAAAAAAAAAAGTGAAGCTAGTCTTTCATGAAGATGAATGTAGAAATACAAAGAGATGTGATCATTTTAAAAATGTGGATACATATTAAAATTGAGGAAATCAATACAACAAAGCATGAATTCTAGTATGTATTGGAACATAGTTTAGATAAGGTAGGAATTTCCATAAGCAAATGGAGAATAGAGTATTTCAAATGGTACTGAGAAAACTGACAGCTGCATAGGAAAAATTCAATCAATATCTCATCTCCTACTTTGAAGCAAAATATATCGCAGATTGATTAAAAATTTAAGTATATAAAATAGAAACAAAATATACTGTAGGAGGTACACGATGAAGATTCATTAAATTTCTGAATAGAAAAGGCTTTCTAAGCATAAGGAAAATCACAATGAAATAATACATAATTTTTTTAATGAAAAAACGTTTAAAAAGGCAAACAATGAAGTGGGGAAAATTTAAAAGTTTAATATCCTTAGTATAAACATAACTCATACCAATTGATAATAAAAATAACATGCCTCAAAATTAGGCTATTCCAAATCCCTTTAGATTGAAACTGATGGTGAGCAAAAACCTCCCAAGGCTGCTCCAAGTGGTCTTTAACTGATTTTCTAAAAGTTTCAGGTCTAAGTGACAGTCCTGTATCACTTAGCAAGGAGAAGGTAGGGAGAAAGTGAGGAATTTTCCCCCAGTGTGAGGGCAGCACGACATCCCAAGGCGAGGGTGGATGAGAAGTGAGAGTGGAATTCTAACATTTTTCTTCATATTTTTATTCTCCCACACCAAAGCCTTACTTCCCCACCCCTGATACAAAGAAGGTACAAGGTAGGACCCACACGTTTGGAGAAAACTTTCTCAAAGTTTCCCTTCCACCTTTTTTTTTTGTTTTGAGACGGAGTCTCACTCTGTTACCCAGGCTGGAGTGCAGTGTCATGATCTCGGCTCACTGCAACCTCTGCCTCCCTGGTTCACGTAACTCCCCTGCCTCAGCCTTTTGAGTACCTGGGATTACAGGCGCACACCACCATGTCTGGCTAATTTTTTGTGTGTGTGTTTTTAGTAGAGACAGGGTTTCACCATGTTGACCAGACTGATCTCAAAATCCTGACCTCAGGCGATCTGTCCGCCTTGGCCTCCCGAAGTGCTGGGATTACAGGTGTGAGCCACCGCACTTGGGCCCCACCTTTTTCCTCTGTAGTGCCTCTGGAGTGAACCTTGGTGTGTGGGGGGAATCCAGAAACAGCAAGTTATTGGTCTCTCTATTTATACTCATTGTCTTGGTGAATATCTAGAAATGTTACTGTAAATACCATTATGTATATACTGGTGATTCCTATAGCCACCTGTCTATTTGATATCACTACTTGGACTTCTAAGCACTGTGAACCTAACATCTCCAAAACTGGGCTTTCACTATTTCCCCCAGATTTCCACATCTGATGGTCCTCTCCACCTAATCAGGGATCCTCCATCTCTCCAATTGCTTAGACCAAGAATTTAGCGTCATTTTTGAGTCTTTCCTTTCTCACAAACTCCATTGGCTCTCAGTAAAATTAAGTCAGAAAGCAACCTCTCTATCCACCTCCATTGCCATCAATTCTATTCCCAGAATATATCAGCAGCTATCACTTGGTTATTCAAGTAACTTCCACCTGGGCCTGCCCTAACCCTACTCTGTTCAACACATCAGCTCAGTTTTTATCAGATGCAAACCAGACTTGACATTCCTCTTCTAAAATGTTCCAGTGGCTTTCTCCTTATGGAAGACTATAATCACAATACTGCAATAACCCTGCAAGGTCATATGATACCTGGCCTACTGCTATCTTTCCAACAGCATTCCTAACCACTGTCTTCGTCGGCCACTCCACTCGAGTTACAGAGTCCTGCTCAATGTTTCATGCATACATATGATATATCTCATATAACTACATGGCTTACGTCTTCACTTCCTTTAGAACTCTGCTAATAGGACCATTATCAGATGGGTCATTCTCCGACTTCCAACTAACTATACCACTCACACCACTTAGTTTCATTTGTAGAGCTTATCACTACCTGGCATGCTGTTACTTATTACTTCATGTTTATTTTGGTCCTTTCCAACAAGAATGCAAGCTCTTTGAGGGTGATATCTTTGTCTGTTGTTTTGAATCCTAGAAGTGTATCCAATACATATAAAAAGCTCAATTAACTTTTGTAAGAGAATGTTGAGTGAAAAAATAATTCTCAAATAAATTAAAAGGAAGGTACTATAATATTTTATTTGATAGTTTTCATTTTGGAATATGGGCATATGTCTTTTCTTTTATTAAAATTTTGTTGCCAACTATCTGGCTGACTCTGTACTGTCCTGTTTTCATTTAAATAGTCCTGGTATGATTTTGTTCTCCCTTCTTTCTTTAAGTTTTACTGCTCCCTACTCTCTCAATCCTAATGTGCCACTTACGTACTTTTATTTTTTTTTTTCTCTTTCCAAAAGACAAAACATGAATAAATGTGTGTGGAGGCCATGAGAAATACAGTTAGTGTGATTAGTATCCTGGAGGGGACAATCCAATAATTAATGTTTTATATAGATAAAAGCCTGATTATTTGTGCATTTCTATGCAAGGGTGTATGTAAATTGTGCCTGTTGTGAATGTATCTCTCATAAGCTAATTTTATACCACGATTTAACTTTCTTATAAAAGTGAAGTAAGCAATCCATTTAATTAAGAGTCTTCCTGTTGAACATTGTTTATCTGAAAGTTGGTTATATAGCATTTAAAATTCAAAATACAAATATGTGTAAGATTCTAACCATAGATATAAATACTTATGTTTAAATGTATAAACATATTTTATCTTTAACTCAGACTGATAGGAAAAAATGCAAATACAATATGGTTAAAATTTTTTTTAATATGGTAGCTGTTTGGTGAACATTACTCATTCAAATAAATTTATAGAGCTACATACCATGAATTTTGTACTACAATATTAAGTCAGTAAACATGTCTAATTAAAAGATTTCATAGAACACTATACCATAAAATCAACTAAAATACATTTTATTCTTAAAATACATTTAGAGAACCCTCAAGGAACAAAATTATATCTGGGCTGAAATATTGTACAGAAGAGACTCATTCCCGGTTTGCCTTGTTAATAGTTATTAGCTTTAAAATTGGAAAAAAAGAAAAAAAAAAAGATAAAATGGCATGAAGTAAAATGAAACATCCCCAAAGAGAAAGCATTCATTTTCTGACTATAACCATTATAAATACTATAAGTTTGGAGACCTGTTTGTATGGGAAATCCAGAGGCAAATGCATGTTGGGAGGGAAGCATTTTATATTATGGTCTTTCTTCCCTGAGTTGTTTTTCCTGTAAGGGCTCCCAATAAAGAGTTCCTTTCCTTTCATGACAGTGAAACTATACAGGTACTTTTGCTGGACACTTCCTGAAGCTGCCAGAAAGCAGACACTCAGCTTGTCACAGTATTTTCCCCTCACTAAGAGTATAAAAGAAGATGGGATAATTTGCTAGGTCATGCACCCCTTGATTCCTCAGTTCCTTTACTCTCTTCTACTTCATTATGCAGTAATTTCCATTTTTGCTGTAATCTTGCTAAATTCTATTCCGTGGTGTCTCCTCACTAGCATGAAAGAACTGACTCTTTATCTGTTTTATTCATTAATATGCTTTCAGAAAGAGTGTTTGGCATATAGAAAACATTTGACAATTATTCAATGAATGGTTTCTTAACTTAAGAAAAAATACCTCAATATAAGCACGATTTATTTTTTGTGATGATTTTTATGTTATCTTTATGACTATGTCTAACTGTAAATGTTCTGTTACATGTATGTTTTATATTCCAACTACAGTTTTTTTCTACTGTTACCAGACAGTCTTTCATCTTTGATATCTTTAAATAAGTAGTATGCATGTTGACACCTATGTTGTTAATTCTCTATCTCTGCCCTTTTCCCCCAGTCCATTTTCTGCCTTATTGTCTGCAGACCCTGTTGCTCTCTGGCTTCCTTTTGGTTTGAGCCATAAGTGGAATTGACTTTTTCCCTATAACACTTCCAGTCACCAGCTGTCATTCTGCACAGGTATTTCCATTTTTTTTTTTTTTTTTTCCAAATGGAAATACATGACCCTTGGTGCCACACCATTCCATTTTGATTCCTTTTCCACAACTCCATGTAAATAACCCCTTTGTTATGTTATCTTCAAATTTCTTCCTGAATGTGCTTACAGACTTTGCTGGAGAATTAAGAAAATATGAAATTCAGTTTCTGTTTTGTTTTTCTTTGTTTTGCTCTTGCATAATAAATCCATTGTCTGATCCTTGCCTGATGTCCTAAAACAAATTTAATTTGAGATCTTGGGGTTTGGGGTTTGATAGATATTGATGCACAATGAAAATTTTAAAACAGCGAAAAATAATTATAGTAATATCTCTAAAGGAATACCAATACATTTGTTAATTTTTTCAAATAAAATTATAATTATATCATAAAGTTATCAATGTAGTACAAGATACTGGGATTTGAAGTATCTTGCTTGTAAAATAGACCAGATTTTGTTTGCAAAATAGACTGAGAGGAAGAAAAATCATTGAAATGAATACAGGAAAATAAAAAGATAAATAATGGAGAAAATAACATCTCTCCAATCAGAGATTCTTTTGAGAGGTATCAGTCTTGAGAATCACATAAACAGAAAACAAATGCATAGTATATACATTTTTAAAAAGATATTGGAAATATGTTAAAGTAATGAAATTGAAGACCACGGATATTATTAGTGATTTCAAACTTTTTCAAGTACTGTCAAGCTTACCTGAAAGTAAGATTAGTACTTAAACTGCCAGATATCAGATAAATAAAATAAATGTTAATATATACTGGATTATGCCACTATAAATTGTAATGCTCCCTTCTCTTAGAACCACTGGAATACATATCATGTTGGTTTTCTTATCAATAAAATAGCAATATTTGCAAGGTACATCTATTTTGCAGCCACGTAACATGAAAAATTTCTACTTCATTGTATAGTGCATTGGTATTACTTTCTGGAATTAAATAAAAATGCACCTGAAACAGTACGCAGTCCATAGCAAATAGCTCTTTGTAAATATTGTGTCTTAGTATTACTAATATCAGCCTGCAAAATGTATGCATAGTTCATATGCTAAAATGTCTCCTTAAATATTTTTAGTAAAGACTTTGGGTAAAGAAGTGAGAAAACCAGGGAATTTTTGAAAGTTCTAATATCCTCCGTAAATCAAGTTTAACAAGTTTCTCAAGTTACATAGTTAACTATTTACTTATTTATCCAGAAACATGGAGACCTAAATGTGAAATAGAGATAAACTACGGAAGAAGAGTAATGTTTATTAAATAAACAGTTTTACAGAAGTTTTGTTTTATATGTTTTCTTTGTTTCTTTGATTTTCAGAGGGAGAAAGAGGGAATGGGCAGTACAGTGAGATTGAATTGCACCTTTTCTAGATTTAGCAACCACATCATTTCTGCACATGTTGCTCTGTAATTATCTTTAAAATTTTACACATTCTCCGTATAAAATAATTTACACATATATGTGGTATTTGGAGAAACAGATCAGCGGTGCTCTTGAGTAGGTATTTGAAGACACATATGTCTACTATTGAGTAAACCTGAAGCTGTTACATTTATATTGCTAAGAATATAGTAATAAAACTTTTATTTAGTGATGAAGGTAAATATATTTAAAATTCAATTTTAAATTCATAAGTATTCATATATTGTGCTTAGAATAAGAAAAATGATGGAAAAGTTAGGCATTACACTTTAACCATACCTTGAATAGATACACTTATCATTTATTTCATGTTCAACATTTACCATGTTCTTTAATTGCAATAACCCTCAAAATTGTGAATGAGAAAATAAGAAGACTAGATCCAACATAAATATTAATTTTATTTAGTTAGTCCATTGAAAAAAATAAATAAAATTTTTGATCTCAAGTAGGTAAAGCAAGTAGTTGGCTCATTTATAATTTTTTTTTTTCTTTTAAAACATTGGCTTTCTAAACCAGTCTCATGGGTACTGTATCAGTCCAAGAAGCCTAAAAAAAGTTGTTGTAAGCAATAGTTTAGTTATGGGAATGGAATGTGTTCAGAATGTAATTATGGGCAATTAATGAAAGCATTTCTTTATTGTGCAAGAAAAAGCAATTTAGAATATTTTTAGTTTGCATGTACATTTGTATATGTACTAATAATAGTTGAGGTTTATTTCCACGAACCATAGGGAAGATGATCTTTTCCAGAAAACTTCAAATACCTCTGACTCTTTTATTTCAGTGAATAAATTTCTTTTTCTCCAATTTTATGCCTCTAAGCACAGTAACATTTTGTTATTGTTATTGACAGGCAAGCCAAAAACATCTTACAATTATTTTTTTCTTAGATGTATTGATGTATATTTTATGTACAGTAAATTTCATTCTTATGCATAAAACATTATGTGTTTTGAAACGTATACAATCATATAGCTGCAATAAAGATATTAAATATTTACCTCATACCAAAAGGTAGCTTCATGGCCCGTTGTAGTTACTTCCCTCTCATTACCTCCAGCCCTCAGCACCTACTGTTCTGATTTCTGCTTGTATAGTCTTGTCTTTGTTCAGAAGGTCATTAAATCATATGGTATGCAGCCATACAGTATACAGTATATGGATCTTTCACTTATAATCCTTTTGAGATTTATCTGTGTTCTTGAATGTACATAAGCTTGTTTATAATACTGCCTTATTACTGAAATATCTATGTCATCTAATGATAATCCATTTTCATTCCTGACAAAATTTGTATTCCTATCTTTCTTTATTTGATCAGTCTAGTAAAGCATTTATTGATTTTATTGATTTTTTCAAATAACAAGGATTTAGAATTTTTTTCTCTTTTTCTCCTTTCACTTTCATTGCTTTGAGTTCTTGTCATTGTCATTCCTTTACTCCTGCATAGATTTTTTTTTCTGACTTCTTAAAATGGAAGCTTAGACAATTCTAACTCAATAGTGTAATATTCTATAAAATTTTTCTATGTGCTGTTAATGTTCTGGTTATTCGTTGTTAAAATCACTAACTGTAGTTGTAGACTTGTCTATTCCTTCAGTAGTATCAGCTTTTGCTTCATGTTAATATACATGAATATGGTGAGATTGTTAAAACTTATTAATGTATTTATTTTCTATCATTATGTAATATTCTACCACTGGTAGTATTCTTCATTGAGTGGTCTATTTCATATAGCATTAGTTTAACCATTCTTTATTTGATTTGATTAGCATTTGCATGGTATATTCTCTATCTTTTTACTATTAATGCATTATGTATTTCTGACACCTTTACTGAGATATAATTAACATGTGTTGGCATTAGCCCATTTATAGTGTAAGTCAAAGGGTACTTATTATATTCAGTGTTCTGCAACTCTGTCTACTAATTTTATAAATTTTTCATCACTCCAAGCAGAAAACATACACTCATTAGCAGTAACTCCCCATCTCCACCACCAACAGTAGGAGCACTGGGCAATTACTAATCTACTTTCTTTATTGTTGCCTTTATTGTTGCCTATTCTGGTTGTTCTATATAAATAGAATCATATAATGTATGATATTTTGTGACTGTTGTCTTTCACTTAGCATGATGTTTTCAAGGTTTATTCATGTTATAGCATGTATCTGTACTTCATTTTTATTGCTGAATATAAAACAGTTTGTGTATGCATTCATCAGTTGATGAACAATTGGGCTGTTTCAAGTTTTGGATTAGTATGAGTAATTTTGCTGTAAATTTATGAATAATTTTGATCTAATATTTAAGGTTAAATCCTTTTTATTTTGAAATAATTCACATTGAATTGCAAGAAATAATATAGAGAGATCCTTGTATTAATCCATTCTCACACTGCTCAGAAGATACATGAGATATATGAGACTGGGTAATTTATAAACAAAAGAGGTTAATTGACTCACAGTTCTGCATGGATGCTGGGAAATGGGGCTCAGGAAACATAGAATATAATGTTTGCATAAGGTAAAGGAGAAGCAAGCAACTTCTTGCATGGTGGCAGGAGATACAGAGAGTGTACAGGGGAAATTGCAGCTTTTAAAACCATCAGATCTCCTGAGAACTCCCTCACTATCATGAGAACAGCATGGGAGAAACCGCCCCCATGATCCAATCACCTCCCACCAGGTACCTCCCTCAACACATGGGGATTACATTCAAAATGACATTTGGTTGGGGATACAGAGCCAAATCACATTATTACATCCCAGACCCTCCCAAATCTCATATACTTTTAACATTTCAAAACCAAACATGCCTTCCTAACAGTCCCCCAAAGTCTCAACTTATTCCAGTGTTAACCCAAAAGTCCAAGTCCAGAGTCTCATCTGAGACATGGTAAGTCCCTTCCACATATGAGCCTATAAAATCAAAACCAAAATCAAAAGCAAAAAAAAAAAAAAAAAAAAAA
>NW_016807444.1:191106-195617 GCF_001698545.2 Rhinopithecus bieti | reverse complement strand
AAAAAAAAAAAAAAAAACAAAATCAAAATCAAAAGTTACTTCCAAGATACAGTGTAGCTACAAGCATTGGGTAAATGTTCCCATTCCAAGTAGGAGAAATTGATCAAAACAAAGGGGCCACAGTCTCCATGCAAGTCTAAACCCTGGTGGGGCAGTCATTAAATCCTAAAGCTTCTAAATCATCTCGTTTGACTGTATGCCTCACATCCAGGGCATATGGATGCAATGGGTGGGCTCCCAGGTCTTGGGCAGCTCTGCCCTTTGTCTTGCAGGGTGCAGCACCTGTGGCTGCTTTCACGGCTACCATTGAATGCCTGCAACTTTTCCAGGTACATGGTGCAGATTGTCATTAGATTTACCTTTCTGGGGTCTGGAGGATGGTGGCCCTCTTCTCACAGCTCCACTAAGCAGTGCCCCAGTGAGGACTCTGTGTGAGAGCTCCAACTCCACACTTCCCTTCTATATTGCCCTATTAGAGTTTCTTCAGGAGAGCTCTTCTGCCTGGACATCCAGGTGCTTCTATACATCCTCTGAAATCTAGGTGGAGACTCCAAAAGTTCAACTCCTGTCTTCCACATACCTGCAGGCCCAATACCACGTGGAAGCCACCAAGAATTGGGGCTTGGACCATTTGAAGCAATGGCCCAAGCTGTGCCTTAACCCCTTTTAGCCATGGCTGGAGCTGTAACAGCTGGGATGCAGGGTACCAAGACCTGAAGCTTCACAGACCTATGGGGCCCTGAGTGCAGCCCATGAAGCCATTCATTCCCTCCTAGGCCTGGGATGGGAGGGGCTGCTGTGAGTTTCTCTTGACATGCCCTAGAGACATTTTCCCCATTGTCTTGGCTTTTAACATTCAGCTCCTCATTACTTATGCACATTTCTGCAGCTGGCTTGAATCCCTCCCCAGAATATGTGTTTTCCTTTTCTACCACATAGTCAGGCTGCAAATTTTTCAAACCTTTATGCTTTGCTTCTTTATGCTTTGCTTTCCTTTTAAACATAAATTCCAATTTCAAGACATCTCTTTATGAATTCATGTAACTGTACACTTTCAAAATAAGGTAGTTCACCTCTTGAATGCTTTGCTTCTTAGAAATTTCTTCTGGCAGATACCCTAAATCATCTCTCTCAAGCTCAAAGTTCCATAGACCTCTACAGCAGAAGCAAAATGCCACCAGTCTCTTTGCTAAAGCATAGCAAGAGTAACCTTTGCTACAGTTCCCAGTAAGTTCCTCATCTCCATCTGAGACCACCTCAACCTGTACTTGGTTGTCCATAGTACTATCAGCGTTTTGGTCAAAACCATTCAACAAGTCTCAAGGAAGTTCCAAACTTTTCCACATCTACCTGTCTTCTTCTGAACCCTCCAAACTCTTCCAACCCTGCCTTTTACCCAGTTCCAAAGTTGCTTCCACATTTTCAGGTTGTCTTTATAGGAGTAACTGACTCTGCTGGTACCAACTCTCTGTATTAGTCTGTTATCACGCGGTATAAAGATACTATCTGAGAATGGGTAATTTATTAACAAAGAGGTTTAATTTACTCACAATTCCACACGGCTGGGAAGGCCTCAGGAGATTTACTATCATGGCAGAAGGCAAAAGAAAAGAAAACACCTTACAGTGCAGCAGGAGGCGGAGAGAGAGGGCACACAAGAGAAACTACCACTTTTAAAACCATCAGATCTTATGAGAACTCCCTCACTATCATGAGAGCAGCAGGGAGAAACTGCCCCCATAATCCGATCACTACCACCATGTGATAGTGATGTGGGTATTACAATTCAAGATGAGATTTGGGTGGGGACACAAAGCCAAACCATATGAACCCTATATATTGTTCACCCACTATCCCTCAAGAGAAGCATTTGTCATAACTAAGGCACAATATTACAGTGAGAAAATTAGCATTACAATTACAATCCACTGAACTGATTCAGAATTCACCAATTTTGCAGGCATTTATTGTGAATGTGCAAGTGGATTTTTTTCTGTGCACTTTATCACAATGTGGATCCCTGTAACCATTACTATAGTCAAGATACAGGGAAATTCCATCACAAGTATCCCTTCTGCTATCCTTTTAGAGCAACAGCTATTTCCTGCCTAACCTGCCCCACCGTAATACTTACTAACCACTACTCAGTTCTACATATCTTTAATTTTTTCATTCAAAGAATGTTATACGAATGGAATTACATAACCTGTAACCTTTGAGATTGACTTTTTCCTTTGCTCTTAATGTTCTGTTTTATACATAATTACCTTGAGATTTATGCAAGTTGTTATGTACATCAGTAGCTTGTTCCTTTTTAATGCTGAGTAGTATTCCATGATATGGATATGCTACAGTTTGTTGAATCATTCACCTGTCATAGACATTTGTGTTCTTTAAAGTTTGGGCTATTATAAGTAAAGCTACTTTGAAGATTCATATACAGGTTTTTGTGTGAACATAAGCTTTCATTTCTCTGGGATAATGAGTACTCAATAGTACAATTTCAGAGTTGCATGGCAAGTGCAATTTTAGTTTTATAAAAGACTGATATTGTTTTCTAGTGTTGGTATACCATTTTACATTCCGGTCAGCATTATATGAGTGGTTCAGTTTCTCTGCATCCTCACATTTGGTGTAGTCACTGTTTATNTTTTTTTCTTTTTTGAGACAAAGTCTCACTCTGTTGCTCAGACTGATGTGCAGTGGTGCAATCTCGGCTCACTGCAAGCTCTGCCTCCCTGGTTCATGCCATTCTCCTGCCTCAGCCTCCCGAGTAGTTGGGACTACAGGTGATCACCACCACGCTCGGCTAATTTTTTGTGTTTTTAGTAGAGATGGGGTTTCACCATGTTAGCCAGAATGGTCTCGATCTCCTGACCTCGTGATCTGCCCACCTCGGCCTCCCAAAGTGCTGGGATTAGAAGCGTGAGCCATTGCGCCCGGCCATAGTCACTGTTTTTAATTTTAGCCATTCTGGTAGGTGTATCATAATATCTCACTGTGATTTTAATTTTAATTTTCCAAATAATATCTACTCATAAAACTATTTGCCATCTGCTTCTTTGTGAAATACCTATTCAAGTCTCCTCTCATTTTGTGAATTCTTTTTTAACAGTTGAGTTTAGGAATTCTTTATATACTCTAGATATAAGCTCTTTGTCAGGCGTATGATATGTTCACACTTTTTTTTTACATTTTGTATTTGTCATCTTCTTATTCAGTATCTTCTTCATAGTCAAAGTGTTTAATTTTGATGTCCAATTTATTAATTTTTTTTATGAATCCTGTTTTTGGGCTTAATTCTGAAACTCTTCACCTAACTCCGGACCTCAAAGATTTTCTGTGATATGTTTTTCTAAGTGTTTTATAGATTTACTTTTAAGTGCATGATCAATTTTGGGCTTTTTTTTTTTTTTTGCATAGGGTGTGAAGTTTAGGTGGTTTATTTTTTGCCTGTGGTTGTCCAAATGCTCCCTCACCAGTTGGGAAGAAGCCAGTCACCGAGCCCTTAAATTGTTTTTTGTACCTTAATTAGGAATCAATTTGACATATTTTTGTTCTTTTATTTCTGGGTTTATTATTCTGTTCCGGTGATCTATGTGTATATTCCTTCACCAATACCTTACTTTCCTCATTACTTTAACTGTATTGTAAGCCTTGACAATAAGATGGAATCATTACTGCCAACTCATCGTTTTTTTTCTTTCTCACATTTGCTTTAACTTATTCTTGGTTCTAGGGCTTTACATGTAAATTCTACAATGATCTTGGCAATGTTTACAAAAATAATTTGCTGGGGTTTTCGTAGGAATTGAATTAAACCTGTAGATCATTTTTTGGGAGAATTGAAATGTCTACTATTTTCAGTCTTGCAATTCATGAAAAAGATACATCTTTCCACTTATGTACATATTTGCTTTTTAAAATGTATTTTGTAATATTCCAGATGCAAAACCTATAAATAATTTACTGACTAGTTTTATAGCTATTTGATTTTCCTCAGAACAGTTGCACATTGTATTATGATTTTAATTTCCACATGTTTGCTATTAACATATTAACATGTGTTTGATATTTGTTTGTTCATCTTCTATCCTGTGATCTGGCTGAACTCACTTATTAGTTCTAGGAGGCTTTTATGTAGATTGCTTAGGATTTTCTATATAAACAACCATGTCATCTGTAAATAAGGACAGTTTTATTTCTTCTTTCTTATGTCTTTTTTTTTTCATCCACTTATTGCACCAGCTAGAACTGCCAGCACTATGTTCAATAAGAGTGGCAAATGGAGACATTGATATTTTCATTTAGGAAAGATCCTAAATTTAACATTAAGTATGATATTAATTGTAAGTTTTCTGTATATGTTCTTTACCAGGTAGAAAAATATTTTTTATTCTTAATTTGCTGAGGTTTTTTTTTTGTTTTGTTTTGTTTTGTTTTTTTTTTTGAGCCAGTGCCTCGCTCTGTCACCCAGGCTGGAGTGCAGTGGCCGGATCTCAGCTCACTGC
>NW_016807444.1:169142-191000 GCF_001698545.2 Rhinopithecus bieti | reverse complement strand
TTTTTTTTTTTTTTTTTTTTTTTTTTTATTGCAAATGGGTACTGAATTTTGTCAAATGCTTTTTCTGTGACAGTTGGTCTGATCATTTGATTTTTCTTCTATAGCTTGTTCATATGGTGGATTACATTTATTACATTTCAAATGCTTAATCTGTCTTTTATAACTCCAATAAATCAATACAAGTTCAAAGTGTATAACTCTTTTTATTCAATTTGATATCATTTCATTGAGGATTTTTGCAACTAAGTTTATGTGAAATATTGGTCTACAGGTTTTTGTTTTTTTTTTTTGCACTGACTTTGCCTGTTTTTCTTATCAACATAATACTAACCTTGTAAAATGAGTTGAGAAATATTTCTTCCTGTCCCATTGTCTTTGAAAAAGAGGATAAAATTATTTATTTTAAAATATATTTAATATTATTCTATTAAGAACATCTCAGTCTGGAAATTTTTTGATATTTTAATTACAAATTGAATTTTAAATGGCTATACAGACATACTTTGGAGATAGTAAGGATTTGATTCCAGATCACCACAATAAAGCAAATATTGCAATAAAGCAAGTCATACTAATTTTTTGGTTTTCCAGTGCATATAAAAGTTATGTTTACACTATAGTGTAGTCTATTAAGTGCTCAATAGGATTATGTCTACTAGAATGATGTACATACCTTAATTAAAGATACTTTGCCAATAAAAAATGCTAATGATCATTTGAGCCTTCAGTGGGTCATCATCTTTTTGTTAGGGGAAAGTCCTGCCTTGATGTTGATGAGTGCTGAATGATCAGGGCTGTCATTTCAGCAATCACTGAATCCTGAAAAGCTGGGATGGCTGGGAAAAATCTTAAGACAAGAGTGAAGTTTGCCACATCAATTGATTCTTTCTCCCACAAAAGATTTCTATGTAGCATGCAATGTTGTCTGGTAACATTTTCTCCATGGTGAAAACCTCTTTCAAAATGAGAGTTGATCTTCTCAAACTCTCCCTTGCTTTATGAACTAAGTTTATGTAATGTTTTAAATCCTTTGTTGTCATTTCAGCAATTTTAACAACATCTTCAACAGGAGTAGATTCCATCTCAAGAAACCACTTTATTTTCTCACTGTAAGATGCAACTACTCATTCATTCAAGTTTAATTATGAGATTACAGCAATTCAGTTACATCTTTAGGCTCCACTTCTTATTCTAGTTCTCTTGCTCTTTCCACCATATCTGCAGTTACTTCCTTTATTGAAGTCTTGAATCTTTTAAAGTCATTCATGAGGATTGGAATCAACTTGTTCCAAACTCATGTTAGCGTGGATATTGTGACTTCCTTTCATGGATGATGAATGTTCTTAATGACATCGAAAACTGTGAATCTTTCCTAGAGGATTTCGCTTTACTTTGCCAAGATCCCTCAGAGGAATCACTATCTATGGCAGCTATAGCCTTATGAAGCATATTTCTTAAATAATAAGACTTTAAAGTCAAAATTCCTCCTTAATTCCATGATTCAACATTCATTTCCTTGTACATCTTTGTCAGAGCTCTTCATTGACCAGGTGCATTATCAGTGAGCAGTAATGTTTCAAATAAAATCATTTATTCTGAGCAGTAGGTCTCAACTGTGGGCTTCACATATTTAGTATACCATGCTGTAAACAGATGTTCTGTCTTCCAGGCTTTGTTTTTCCGTTTATTTATTTATTTATTTATTTTTCCATAAATTATTGGGGTGCAGGTGCTATTTGCTTACATGAGTAAGTTATTTAGTGGTATTTGTGATATTTTGGTGCACCCATCACCCAAGCAGTATACACCACACCATATTTGTAGTCTTTTATCCCTTTCCCCATCCCACTCTTTCCACCAACTCCCAAAATTCCATTGTATCATGCTTATGCCATTGCGTCCTCATAGCTTGGCTCCCACATATCAGTGAGAGCATACAATATTTGGTTTTTCATTCCTGAATTACGTCACTTAGAATAATAGTCTCCAATCTTATCCAGGTCACTGCAAATGCTTTTAATTCACTTCTTTTTATAGCTGAGTAGTATTCCTTCATATATAATCACAATTTCTTTATCCAAGTGTTGGTTAATGGGTATTTGGATTGGTTCCATCCTTTTGCAATTGTGAATTGTGCTGCTGTAAACATGTATGTGCAGGTATCTTTTTCAAATAATGACTTATTTTCCTCTGGGTAGATACCTAGTAGAGAGATTACTGGATCGAATGGTAGGTCTACTTTTAGTTCTTTAAGTAGAACTAAAGAACATAGTGGCTGTACTAGTTTGCATTCCCACTACCAGTGTAAAAGTGGTCACCACATCCATGCCAACATCTACTCTTTTATGATTTTTTGATTATGGCCGTTTTTGCAGCAGTAAGGTGGTATTGCATTGTGGTTTTGATTTGCATTCCTCTGATCATTAGTGATATTGAGCATTTTTTCATATGTCTGTTGGCCATTTGTATATCTTCTTTTGAGAATTGTCTATTCATATCCTTAGCCCACATTTTGATGGGATTGTTTGATTTTTTCTTACTGATTTGAGTTAGCTGTAGATTCTGTATATTAGTCCTTTATCAGATGTATAATTTGTGAAGATTTTCTCCCACTCTTTGGGTTGTCTGTTTACTCTGCTGACTGTTCCTTTTGTCATGCAAAAGCTCTGTAGTTTAATTAGGTCCCAGCTATTTATATTTGTCTTTATTGCATTTGCTTTTGGGTTCTTGGTCATGAAACTCTTGCCTAAGCCAATGCCTAAAAGGGGTTTTCCAATGTTATCTTCTAGAATTTTTATAGTTTCGGTCTTAGGTTTAAGTCCTTAATACATCTTGATTGATTTTTTATAAGGTGAGAGATGAGGATCCAGTTTTATTCTCCCACATGTGGCTAGCCAATTATCCCAGCACCATTTGTTGAAAAGGGTGTCCTTTCTCCACTTCCTGCTTTTGTTTGCTTTGTCAAAGATCAGTTATCGGTGAGTATTTGGGTTTATTTCTGGGTCCTCTACTTTGTTCCATTGGCCTACATGCTTATTTATTTATTTTTTTATCAGTACCAAAGTGTTTTGGTGACTATGGCCTTATACTATAGTTTGAAATTCGGTCGTGTGATGCCTCCAGACTTGTTCTTTTTGCTTAATCTTGCTTTGACTATGCCAGCTCTTTTTTGGTCCCATATGAATTTTAGAATTGTTTTTTCTAATTCTGTAACGAGTGATGTTGGAATTTGATGAGGATTGCATTGAATTTGTAGATTGCTTTTGGCAGTATGATCATTTTCACAATATTGATTACACCCATCCATGAGCATGAGATGTGTTTCCATTTGTTTGGATTGTCTATGATTTCTTTCAGCAGTGTTTAGCAGTTTTCCTTGGAGAGATCTTTCAATTCCTTGGTTTGGTATATTCCTAAGTATTTTATTTTATTTTTTTCAGTTATTATAAAAGGGGTTCAGTTCTTGATTTGATTCTCTGCTTGGTCTCTGTTAGTGTATAGAAGAGCTACTGATTTGTGTACATTAATCTTGTATGCGGAAACTTTGCTTATTTTTTTTTTTTTTTTTAATCAGTTCTAGGAGCTTTGTGGAGGAGGCTTTAGGGGTTTCAAGGCAAACCGTCATCATCAGCAAACAGTGACAGTTTGACTTCCTTTTTACTGATTTGGATGCCCTTTATTTCTTTCTCTTGTCTGATTGTTCTGGCTAAGATTTCCAGTACTATGTTGAAGAGGAGTAGTGAGAGTGGACATCCTTGTCTTGTTCCAGTTCTCAGAGGGAATGCTTTCAGCTTTTCCCCATTCAGTAATATGTTGGCTGTGGGTGTTTCATAGATGGCTTTTTTTACATTAAGATATGTCCCTTGTATGCCAGTTTTGCTGAGTTTTAATCATAAACGGAGGCTGGATCTTGTTGAATGCTTTTCTGCATCTATTGAGATGATCATGTGATATTTGTTTTTAATTCTGTTTATGTGGTATATCACATTTATTGACTTGCATATGTTGAACCATCCCTGCATCCCTGGTGTGAAACCCACTTGATCAGGGTGGATTATCTTTTTGATATGCTGTTGGATTTGATTAGCTAGTATTCTGTTACGGATTTTAGCATCTATGTTCATCAAGGATATCAGTCTGTAGTTTTCTTTTTTGGTTATGTCCTTCCCTGGTTTTGATATTAGGGTGATGCTGGCTTCATAGAAAACTAAGTATGTCCTTCTTTATCTGGTGGAATAGTGTCAAAATAATTTGTACCAATTCTTCTTTGAATGTCTGGTAGAATTATGCTGTGAATCCATATGGTCCTGGACTATTTTTGAGTGCAGGCAGTGTAGATTTAGAATGATTTTAAGGACACTAGAATTTTGAATAATAAATGAGTATTAGCTTCAACTTAAAGTTGCCAGTTTCATTAACCCCTGACAACACAGTCTGTCTTTTGAAACTTAAGCCAGGCATTGACTTCTCTTTAGCTATGAAAGGTCTACATGGCATTTTCTTCCAGTAGAAAACTACTTCTTCTGCACTGAAAATCTGTTGTTTAGTGTAGCCACCTTCAGCAATTATTTTGGCTAGACCGTTTAGATAACTTGCGGCAACTTCTGCATCACTTTATGCTTATTCACCTTGCACTTACGTTATGAAGATGTCTTCTTTTCTTAAATCTCATGAACCAACCTCTGAAAGCTTCAGATTTTTTATTCTACAGCTTCCTCACCTATCTTAGTATTCATGGAATTGAATAAAGTTAGGGTCTTACTCGGAATTAGAATTTGGCTAAAGGGAATATGGTGGTTGGTTTGATCTTATAACCAAACCACTAAAACTTTCTTCATATCAGCAAAAAAAAGATTGTTTTGCTTTCTTGTAATTTGTGTGTTCACTGGAGTAGCACTTGTGATTTCCTTCAATAATTTTTCCTTTGCATTCTCAACTTGGCTAATTTGTCATAAGATGTCTATCTTGGCTCTCAACATGCTTTTCTCACTCAGGTTAATAATTTCTAGCTTTTGATTGAAAGTGAGAGACATGTGACTCTTCCTTTCACTTGAACAGTTGGAGGCCATTGTATGTTTATTAATTGTTACACTTTCAGTATTGTTGTGTCTCAGGGATAGAGATGTTCAAGGATGGAATGAAAGACAAGGACAAGAGAATGGTTGGTTGGTAGAGAAGTCAGAACAAACACAACATTTACTGATTAAGTTCACTATCTTTCATGGGCACAGTTTGTGGCACCCAAAAACAATTATAATAGTAACATCAAAGTTCATTGTTTATAGGTCACCATAACAGAAATAATAATGAAAACTTCGACATACTATGAGAATTATTAAATGTGACACAGAGAGTTGAAGTGACAATATGCTATTGGAAAAATGCCACTTGCCAAATGCGGCATTGTCACAAACCTCCAGTTCGTAAAACAACGGCAACAAACCCCACGATATCTGCAAAGCACAATAAACCAAAGTGCAAAAAAATGAGGTGTGTCTGTAATACTATGCAAACTATGCATTTAATCTTGATTAAAATTTGGTGTTTGAATCTATACATATTGTATCACAGATTTTTCTGAAGCATGTTTCTAGATAAAAGGAACCCAAATCTATAATGTCCATTTTTAATAAGATAATTCATCTAAAGAATAGATCCTGGAAATAGGTGATAAGTGGGAAATCAGAAAAGAGTTACAGAATAGGACATGTGGGTTTTAAAGGGTGTGATTAAGAGTAGAAGGGGAGAAGGAAAGGAAATAAAGCTTACTATAGCCAATCATCTCCTTTGCTTTGTAAATACTTTATAATATCTTGCTTCTGAAAAGTGGACTGCTTAACACAATACTTAGATTTGTAATGCGATTTTTAAAACCATGCAGAAATCTGTGTCCTGATGTCCAGTGACTTTTGACTACCTAATCAATAACATAGTCAGTCATCCATGACAAGGAAACACCACCTGGTCTATGTAAACATCTGTACAGTCCACATACATGATTTTCACGGTATAGAAAATTAACGTCATCCATAAGTGAATTAATTTAGTTCCTAAAACATTTTTTCAACTTTTAGTACCCTGCACAACATAACAGAAAGTTTTTTTTTAAAATTTTTTGACTATTTTGAATATACTAGTTTTCTTGGGACTGTAAAATGCATTCTTATTCAGACATGAGGCAACAAACAATATCAATGGCTTAGAATAAATTTCATTGCATGTTACTGATATCATGGCAAAGCATGAAAATGGGAGAATGTTTGTTTGCTGGGCAGTTTTAAGAAATTCTGGATGAAGACATTTTAAAACTACAGGAAAAGTATATGTTTATAAAAGAGCAATTCAGAGTAATTATTGGACAGTGTAATTTCTGCCATCCCCAAGGCATTTTTGCTTGCTAATGTTCAGAACACACTTTGAGAAATTTTGTAATGGGATAGCACTTAATTAACGTAATTCGTTGTCTTCAGTTTGAAATGTGCTTATGGATTCGATACGTATCATGCAGATCTTTTCAACTTCTTGTAATTTAGAATATAGATTATATAAACAAGATGAAAGCAGTGAGACATGCCATAGGAAGAGTTATGCCAAGTGCTTTTCATATTCAGAAAACAAAAAATACAACTTTTAGTCAGGCGAATTGAAGACGACATATGAAGGAGATAGAATTTTAGATGGGTCTTGAATAAGAAAAGAACTAAAACATTTAATAATAATATAAAATTGAATTATTGACCTAAGTGATAAAGAGTATAAAAATATAAAGGGACTGAAAGGACATGTGCCCAAATAACTTCTCTTCATTTATTTTTTTGACATATAAAAGACACTATACACTCACTGTGCATCAATCATTACGCTAAGTACCAGGGATTTAACAGCCCTGTTAAAGAAAATGTAAAATAATAGGAAACAGAAAATATATCACTATGTAAAGTAATAAATGGCTAATCATGAATTTTGTGGTCATAGCAAGATGGTTTCCTAGAGATGCCTGGTACTTATCCAACCAAAAACAAAGGACCAAAACAATGAATAGAGAACTACATTCCAACTAGAGTAACTGAAGAAGTATGCTGGATACTTCACCACAAGGAGGTGGTGAAATCTCTGTGAAGCAAGAAACCCAGAATGGAAGTTTAGAGAGGAAGTGAAGCACCTATCTCTGCCACTCTGTTCACCCTGCTGGGATGAGCTTGGGGATGGGAGAGACTTCTCTTTGTGAGAAAAAGTTAAACTGGAGGCCACCAGCAGTCCCCATTCCCAACATACACATCTACAGTTCTTGATGCAAGAAAGGCCCACAGTCCTCACTGTCTCTGAATATAGTTTGGAGGGTTTCCTGTAGTTAACATGGCTGCATTGCTCCAGAGTGAGGAGCCTATGTGCACCCCCCTACCCCTGTGACCCAGGGTGCTATAGCACATCACTATCTTGATGGTATCAGACCCATAGCTGTAGTACATCCTATTACGGGAGCCAGTAGTCATTGTTTATCCATCTTGATGCTCTGCTGACATTTCACTCCACTCAAACAGATGGCCACAGTAACAAAAACCTGACTACTTGGAGCCTAGGTTCAGCAGAACAGCTGTGACTCCAGTGTCTGAGACTATGCTGTGCCCTGCTCCAATGGAACAGGCAGTCATACAGAGTGGGAAAGTTGACCTCAGGCTTGTCCTGACTCCCCAAAATCACCACAGAGCTGGTTTATCTACCACGCCCATGTGTGCCCGACAACTCAACATTCATCCCAGTGGTGGCTCCATTCTCCTGCCAACCCACTCCAGAACCAGCCAACTCATGTATGTGAGCATTTGCCTGGACCACCAGTTAGCCTTGTGGTGGTCCCACTGCAAGGTAGTCCCACCCTAGATAATTCACTGCATCTGCATGCTCCTGGATCAATATAGCTGGCCTAGTGGAGGCCCAGGACTCCAGCAAGCCCACCCTAGTGCCAGCCAACCTATTGTACTCAAGTATGCTCAGCCTGAAACTATCATGGTGGCCATTATTACCACAAATTTTTGCAGTCCAGAGCACTGACGTGCTCATAGACACTGGTGATGCGAATTACAGCTGAAGAAACTGCACATAAACCACACTACTGCTTCCACCCAGAATCAAAGCCAAAACACCCTGCCAAACCACACCCTAAGACCCATATACATGAAAATGTTTCACTTTACCAAAACGACCACATAAAATCAGAAAGGTGACTCTTCTACCATATGCACAGATATACACATAGGGAAAGAAGAAACGTGAAAAAGTAAGTAAATGTGAGCTTTCCAAAGGAACACAAAACACTTCAGTAGCAGACACTAAAGAAAGGAAAATAATGAAGTATCTGAAAAAGATCTAGACAGTTCATCCTTAAAAAAAGAAATATACTTTTCAAGAACATGGAGGGAACTGGAGACAGTTATCTCAAGTGAAACAACTCAGAGACAGAAAGACAAACACCACATGTCTCACTGATAAAAGGAAACTAAATAATGTTTACACATGGAGGTAAAGTGTGAAATGATAGACAATGGATGTTTGGAAGGGTCAGGGGATGGCAGAGGGGTAGATGATGAGAAATTCTTGATAGGTACAATGTACATTACTCCAGTGATGGATACACTAAAGGCTCTGACTTTACTCCTGATGAAAAAATTGGCAATAGACCGGAACAGATAACCTTCAAAAGAAGACAAGTGGCCAACAGGTGTATGAAAAAAATGTTCAACATCACTAATCGTCCAGAAAATGTAAATCAATACCACAGTGAGATAGCACTTCACTTTAGTCAGAATGGCTACTATCAAAAAGCAAAAGAGGTGTTAGCAAAGATGTGGAAAAAAAGGTACCCTTCTACAGTGTTGGTGAGAATATATATTAATAGAACCATTATTGAAAATAGTATGTATGTTCCTCAAAAAATTAAAAAATAGTATTACCATATGATCCAGCAATGCTACTACCAGGTAACTATCCAAAGGAATTGAAGTTAATATGTTGAAGAAATATCTGAACTCCCATTTTTATTGCTTCACTATTCACAATAGTCAAGTAATGGATTCTAAGTGTCCAATGATGTATGAACGGATTAAGAAAATGTGATTACACACACACACACACACACACACACACACACACACACACACACACATACAATACTCAGTGGAATACTATTCAGCCTTAAGAAAGAAAGAAATTTTGTCATTTGGGACAACATGGGTAAACCTCAAGGAAAATATGTTAAGATAAATAAGTCAGAAACAGAAAGATAAATGTCAAATGTTCTCACCCATATTCAGAATCTAAAAGTGTTGGTCTCATAGAAGTAGCAAATAGAACAGTGGTTACCAGAGACTAAAGAAGGTGGTGGGTTGATAGGAGAGGTTGATCAATGGGTATAAATTTATAGCTAGAAAGGCAGAATAAGTACCAGTGTCCTACTGCACTGTAGGGTAACTATAGTCAACAAAAAGATATTGTATATCTCAAAATACCTAGACGAGAGGATTTTGAATTTCTTACTACAAAGAAATCATAAATGTTTGAGGTGATGGATATGCTAATTACTCTGATTTGATCATTACACAATGTATATATGTACTGAAACATCACATTGTACCCTATAAGTGTGTGCAATTATTATGTGTCTATTAAACATAAAAAATTAAGATATGATAAGAACATGCACAGATGATCTGTGAGGACAGAGGAGATTAGGCACCTCTCTTAACCATGGAACTTTTTCTGGTTTCCCTGAGAAAGATTTAGAGTAAATAAATTTTAAAAAGGATATTTATTTCAGCCTCAAAGTGAAGTATATGCAAAGGTCCAGGGATAAGATGAAAGAATAAATTTGAGCAACTAATAGCGGCTCAGCATAGGTCATAATCTAACAAGGTCATAAAGAACATTCATGAAGATTTATGATGGATACATCTTATCTCAGTGCTAGAGAAGGAAGGAGGTCAAAACTGGTTTAAAAGCAAGAGGGTTAGAAAGCACGAGAGCACGCTTGAGAGAGGGAGACAGAGACAAGTAAAATTAGAGGAAAGTGGGAGAATTGTGGAAAAGAGAGATGCGAAGTCATGGAGGTAATGATGTGAAAAATCCTGAGTTTAAAATTTGACTCCACCTATGCATAATGTAGATAGGTCATTACATTTGGATGATTTTAGGGAATTGGAAAGATTTTTTTAAAACAGATGTCAGAGCAATAAAAAATGATAGCTGTTGATGAAACTACAAAATTTGAGAAAGTTTGAAAACCAGATATGGCTGAAATGAGTACCTGACAGGAGAATTTTAAACCAAAAGAATAAGCTCAAAATAGTTTTATGAACTTTATCAAAAAAGCTGTGGTTCTCTCAGTTTTCTTATGTTTAACTAATTCTTAAAATCATGTTGTAAGGATTATAATTATATTCTCTAAAGGATTAATTACAATGGAAACTATTATATAGGATTTTCAATATCAATTTATGATTTAATCATTATTTCTGCAGTAAATTGGAGAACTAAAATTTTTTTTACAAATATTAATTATGTCATTACTCTATTATTGTCAGTATTTCTTTCTTCATTAAACATGCAATGAAATTTTATCTCATTAATAATTTTTTAGTAATTCCATTACAATGTATTTATTACTCAAGAGATATGTCTAATTTTCTGGTACAAATAATTATAGTAGTAGGGAACAAATTTATGACATTTGTCATTACCATATTTTTCTTGATATAATTATCCTAAAATCCAGTTTGATGGTTTAAGCCATATAGTCATGAGTATGGATGTTTTTAGGGTGAAATGGAAAATATATTAAAACAATGGAAACTTTATATATAGAAATTCTTTATCATGTTACTGGTTTTTTTTTGTTATTGTTGTTATATATCATTTGCCAGTACCTGAAATATATATTATTTATTTATTTGTTTGTGTGTTTTATTTTTACTGTGTAAAACCATGATTTTTCTCTTGCTTACTATCATATTTCCAACCTTTACCATTGGCATTTGTCATATAGTTAATGTTTGGTAAATAATTGTTGAATAAATACATACAATCTCTTTCTTATTAACAGATTATTCTCATTGACTTTATGCTAGAATTTGCTTACTCTCAAATAACCACAGTAATTTGACACAAGGATAATAATAAGTTATATTTTAGAATATCTCCTTTAGTATTTAAAAAAATAATTATCTAAATTAAGTAGTTTAATGGAATCTTTCCAAGTGGCATATATTCTCAATCCTCCATTTCCTGATTTTCCTGATAACATGTGAAATAAAGACAGAGATATATAGATTTATTTGTGAGATTTCTCCATAAGCCATAAACCAAGCCATATAGTTTAGAATGGGTTTAAATAATGAACATTATTCAGTGACTATGATTTTCAAAGCCCATGTGACTCCCCTATAACCAACGACTGTGTATTTCTCTCTGGTGGCAGAGGGATGCTGTGGTGCAAGTGCTTTCTAGTTCAGTTTCTTGGCTTATCTAAGGTCCTGCCTCATATGCTGAAGCATTGAGGCTGTCAGGAATATTTCTTACTTTCACACTTGTTAGATAATCATTATTTGCTCGACCTCATGCACATTCTGCTTCTCGCTACTGCAGCTCTGCTTTCTTCAGGTCCACCCTCTTAGATTACTGAAAGTAAATTCAAGTTGCAAACTGCAGTTACACAGTAGCTATTACTTTCCTTTAACATACTCTATTACTGAAATTACCTTTCATGTCCCTGGAAAAGATGGAAAGTTTATTATTTTTATTGTCCATTTTGTCTTTTTTCCTTTCTCACATTTCTTGATGTCCTTGTGTAGTTGATCCTCATTTACTGGGTCTTTTAGGGGGTCTATCTCCAAACTCTGCTTCGGTGTATTACACACCTCCATGTATTGTAGTCTCATTATATCTGGAAATGTGTGCAGCCTGTCAACAATAATTTAAACTTACCCCAATGGATATTCATGTTCATTGAAATAGGGAATTGAACAAAACCAAATTGTAAATCAAAATCTGGCATGAACTATGCTACTCAATTGGAAATATAATTGAAACAAATCCAAATCGTTTTTCACTGAATTACTATTTTAATCAGCAAGAGTAAACATAACTTGTATATTTTCTGAAAGTAATGAAATCAGCTTTTAAAACTTGAGTCTAAAATTATACAATGATATTATATATTTTTATTAACAAAATTCAGATTGGAAAAAAAATCAGTCAGCTCAACAAATAAACAGATTCATCCCTATGAAAAGAGAAAATAGATTTATAGAGAAACATTACAGAAAATGCACTGCAAACCAAGAATAAAAATGAGAAATATATGGCCTATATCTGGATGTTTTCATTTGGGAATTCAACATTCTATACACCAGTAAGCACAATAATACAATAAAGGTGATTTTATATTTTAATGGGCAAGTGGTCATCCACTAAAAGTGGTGGCTAGCTCCCGCACATCTTAGGAAAGTTGGGTTTTCAGGGATAAAGATGAAGAATATTGGTTAGAGGTTCCTTGCATCCCTGTACCTACACCTTAACACTGATTACATACACAAGGACAGATTTTCCATCCTCCTTCTACTGTTCCCCTAGCATGACTAATTGCCAAGAGGTGAGAGAATATTTGTAATTCTTCCTGACATTTCCACCCCACAAACATAGCATAATAAATCAGCTATTTATTTTGCCTTCTGAAGAAGAAAAGTGTGAACTTTGAAGAACAGGAAAGATATACTTGCTATTAAGAAACCTTAATCTGAAACTCTTCCTAACTATGTAATAGCCTTACTTTGGAGACTCTTTTACTTTGGCTTTATAGCAAACACTTAAAATTTAAATGGTTAGATATATGGTAGAAATACAATACAGCAGTATTTTTCTATTTCATGATGTCAGAAAAACTGCTTTGCTGGAAATCTTCAAAAAATTATAAAGCAAGAGGTAGTTTATATATTAATCATGACCAATATCTGGAGGATAGTTCCCATATTTTGCTGTAAGATACTTGTTTTGCGTATATTATAAATGGTATTCTTACAGCCAAATATGTGAAGACTACATATCCAACTATATTTATTTGGATATATACAATCTGTTTTCTGCCTCTCCATTGGAGCAAGCCTCTAATACATTATAGAATTATATATTATAATGAAAGCCAGTCATGAACATTTATAAGATTATGAAATTACACAAAAACAATGCTTGTTCTATGAAAATAAATTGTGAAATTTGCCATCCAGTGAGAAATACTGAAAAAAACATTAAGTGGATAGGAGAGAGTATAAGAAAAAAACTGTACAATCTTTCCCTGGAAATAAGTGTATCAATTTATTTGAGGTCTTTTGATTTTGTAACTTTATTGTTTCAATACATACACGGGTAGCACAGTGACTAGCACCATCAGCTCAGTATCTGTTGTGTTTATTATTAACAATAATGAACAATACAATATGTATTAATAAATAATAAACAAGATATAATAAATAATAAACAATATAACATTAATAAATGATAAACAATATATAATACTAATAAACAATACCATAAATAATATTATTGGTGCAGTAAATACATTTGGCTGAATCAAAAATCATGTGCACTTAAGGTTTTACAGTTGATTGTATTAATATACGCAACCTGATTGGAACAGCATGTGTTTGGAATTGCACTATTCTATAATCGACTTTTCTATGCATAAAAGAACTATTTCATTTGTGCTTAAAAAGTTGACAGTGCAAAGTCATGAATATAGGTAGACATTTGTTAGGTCCCAATTTTGTGAAAACGTTTACTGCTGAAAACTTTTAAAATTTTTGTTGTTGTCTTTTGTAATTCAGGTTATCTGGAATGAATATACCACCACCAATTATCAGCAACAAAAACTGGCTCAGACTGCATTTTGTTACAGACAGCAATCATCGATATCGTGGATTTAGTGCTCCCTATCAAGGTATACTTATGGAATACCTCTGCCTCTTTTGATATGTACAATGATTTTGTTGTACACAACTGTGTTTTGTGGTAGAAAAATACCTTTAGCATTTAAAAATGGGAATTTGTATTGGAAAAAAATGGTCATTCTGTTATGTGATCATAACTAAATTACAGTATTAAAGTTAGTTGATTTTACAGTATAATGTTCAGAATAATGAATATTATGATTTCTAAAAGAGGTAGTATGTAACAGATGCAATATTTTGCTTTGATCAAGTGCTTCAGCAATTGGATATACAATCTGAAGTTGTTCTGCAAATCACTGCAGAAAACCTTCAGTTGCATGTAGGCTCTTCCTCAATCGAAACTCACCTTCGTACGCAGCGTGTTTGTTACAGCTAGTTCAATTAACCTTGTTAGGAGTTTTATCTACCAAATGTGTTAACATAAATAATTTTCAATAAGTAGGATATAATATTTGATGCATTAACTTGAAAAACTCTTTCGAACAAGATTATTATGAAGATGGAATACTATGAAAATGTAGCTTCTGCAGTTTTCTGTAATACTATGTGAACTTAGTGTACTTTATCCTCAGACTACTTTTGTAAATAATTCATTTCATTCTCAGTGGCGTATCAGCTACTTTTCAGGGAATAGTACGCATTGCCACAGTTACATTCTTCCATTTATCTGTGTTTTTTTTTTTTTTTTTTTTTTTTTTTAATGATTTCCCCTTTAGTAGTCTTCAGCCCTAAGCACTTTGAAAATTTAATATGATGACTTTAGGAAGCTTATATTTAGTACTCAAATGGCATTAAATCATATATTTTTTTGGAATACAAAACTCAACAATTAATTTATATTTTGAAAACTAGCAACCTCTCTGAAGCAGTTCTGTCAATAAGATTTCTCTTGAAAACTGCAACAGCTTGATGTGATTTGTAATTTGACTTTCATAATACTGCACTGAGTATCACTGTAATAAAAATCCTTAGGAAAGTAACTTAAAATCAATATTTTAGACAAAGTCCACTGTAGAAAATCTACAATAATGATCATTTCTAAAGTAGTTAATTAGATGGAAACATACATGCAAATATACCTTTAAAACTATGCAATGCATTAACATGTATGATAATAGAAAATATTAGCCTTCATAAAACACTAAATCTTAGAGTTCAAAATAAATGTTCATAGAAAATTTTATTTTCATATATTTTATTAAAAATAGCTGTTTAGGCATAGTAACTTGAATCTTAACCAGTTTAAACCAATGTCACTTTTAAATTTGCAAAAATATTTTATCCAGTTCCCAATTTCAATTTCTAAAAGTTTGTGTATTTTATAGGACTATTTTATTGAAAATCAGATATTGTGAAGCTTCTTTATCTCTAGGTTGACCCTTTTTTTTGTAGAGTTTTTCATCCACATGATTCTATGGCTCTGATTCCTTTCTACAATTAGTTAAGGTCAATGGCATGGCAGAAATTCAAAAAACAATCCTCTTCGATTCCTGTGATCTTTTCTATCAGATTCATGGAATCTTCTGGTCAAATGGCTTCTATTATTTTTCTAAACAGAAATAAAGTAGCATATATTTTATATTTATATATAGAAACTGGAGCAAAAAATAGATCTCCTACCTCAAATATTAAATGATATTTCATTTGTTTTGTGCAATATTATTTCATGGAGCTGGTATCTTTAAATAGGGTTGTTTTATACTATAAGACAAGGGCACAAAGCTACCAGTCAATTTGTGTACTTATTTATAAATTTCAGTATGCTACTCATTGGTCTTTAATTGACTTTCATAGTATTTTTAAGATTGTAATTGTGGTTTTCAAGCATTATGTGTTTTCGGCACTGAAAAGTAGCATTGCGGTAGTAAAATGGAAAAGATGTGTTTTATGAGATACAACTTATTTCTATTTGCTGCAGGAAAAGGGACTCAAAAGAGGGATGGAATTTTTATCTATATAACACAGAAGAAATACAGTGGTTAAGAAAATTGAAGGTTTGATTTTATAATAAGTTTAAGGGAAAGTTTTATTATAAAAAATATGCCTTTGCATATTATTCTTTTAAAACTTTCCTCATTTAGGCTTGCTTTTTCTGATTGCAATATCTTAAAATAACATTCTACCTAGACAGCATGCATTCAACTGAGAAGTAAATCTTGAAATCATAATGTAGAAATTTAAATTAAAAAATATATATGCACTAAGATAACTTAAATGGCTGCAAAATCGTAATTCTGACATGCCAAAATACATGCCCTATCATGAAATGGTAATGATGCTTTTTACATTGTTCCATGCTACTATTTCATTTTAGCGGTGTCTATATTAAAACTAATTCAAGATCGAAAATTTTGTGTATTATACAAAAGTCAAAACTAAGTCTCCATGCAGCTCAGTTTCTAAATAACTCATATATTTACTGAGTACTCAGTAACTATTATTGATTTACCTATAATTAATATTTTAAGGAATCTGTGTGTTTCCAAAGACTGAATATTTTACTCATAACCTTTCTATTTAATCTCTGTCCTTTATTAAATACCGTGAAAATTAACTGCAGACTATTAGAGGGTTCATTGAATGCCATTAGCTATTTCTTATAGTATGTTCCATAATTGATGGAGTAGGTACATAGACACACACTACTGTGCTATCCCAAATATAACCATCTTTAAGTTATATTATATGCTAGCTTTCTGAATGCTTTAGATATTATAATTTTAAATAGGATTAAGTAGAGACTGAGAATAGCATGCTAAAAAACATAGTTCTATATCAATTCAAAAGTACTGAAAATGTAATTTAAACCGAAAGCCTTTAATACATAAAATATGTTCTCCCTCTGAGCTCCTGTATTGAATATGCCCACTCCTATTTAAGAAAAAACATATTTTTCCTTCCTAGTCTACCTATAATAGAAATCTCTTACTTGAATAGTTTATTACTATCTCTTCTTTGATTAAAAAAAAGAGTTATTTAGTTTTAACTCTTCCCCACAAATTCACTTCAATATTATGTCTCTATATTTGTCTTTTTTTTAAACTATTGTTCCTCCATTCAAGTTCCATTAACCCTCTATTAATGAGAACTTGGACTGTGCTACTTCTCACATAAATAGTAAAACTTTTCTTTAATTGTGGTGTTTGGAAGTCCTCTTATTTTGTGAAACCTCTATATTATTGTCACTTGGTCATTAGTATAAACTAAACTCTATTTCTTTTCCATTTCCATGAATGCATTGTCATATTTACTTATTTTTTAAATTGGAAGGGGAGTTTTAGATGACGCTCAATTGTCCAATAAAGAAAATCTTACCTATAGAAGATTTTAATTAAAAGTATTTTTATTCCATAAAGCTCAATTATTCAAGTATGAAATATCATATTTTAAAAATTATTCAACATTCAACATTTTTCTCTTTCAATGTGCAGTCATAAATACCATAGCTGTAGGCATTCATATAACTGTATTTATCATGTAAGTTTAGGCATTGCAGTATTTAACCAATTCTAAATATGTAAATATATGAGTAATTTTATATTCTTGATACAAGCTTATAAATTCCTTAAATTTTAATCACAATTTGATTTTTATCTTTTCTTCCAAATTTTTTTGTATGTGANAACCCTCTATTAATGAGAACTTGGACTGTGCTACTTCTCACATAAATAGTAAAACTTTTCTTTAATTGTGGTGTTTGGAAGTCCTCTTATTTTGTGAAACCTCTATATTATTGTCACTTGGTCATTAGTATAAACTAAACTCTATTTCTTTTCCATTTCCATGAATGCATTGTCATATTTACTTATTTTTTAAATTGGAAGGGGAGTTTTAGATGACGCTCAATTGTCCAATAAAGAAAATCTTACCTATAGAAGATTTTAATTAAAAGTATTTTTATTCCATAAAGCTCAATTATTCAAGTATGAAATATCATATTTTAAAAATTATTCAACATTCAACATTTTTCTCTTTCAATGTGCAGTCATAAATACCATAGCTGTAGGCATTCATATAACTGTATTTATCATGTAAGTTTAGGCATTGCAGTATTTAACCAATTCTAAATATGTAAATATATGAGTAATTTTATATTCTTGATACAAGCTTATAAATTCCTTAAATTTTAATCACAATTTGATTTTATCTTTTCTTCCAAATTTTTTTGTATGTGATTCTTCTTATGCAGGCAAATATTTTACAGAAATTTATTTTCATGAGATAAAGATCTATTAACAGCAACACACAATATTTAAAAGTTATGAAAATAATAATATTTTACATAGATTCTCAAATAGGCTATTGTCATTTTGGGATCAACTGGGCATCTTTTATTGAAAAAAAACATATTTATTGGACAGAACTTTCAAACCATATTGAAAATGCTCTTTCATATACCTCAATTACACAGAGACTTCTGGCATTTTAGATGCCCATTGTTTCAGTCAAAAACAAATAACTTCGGCATAGTTAGTCCTTTTTTTTTTTGTATTTGGGAAGTTTTTTACATAAAGGTCCGTGTACAGTTGCTGAACGAAGGTAAATAAGATTTTTTGGGAATGCAGCATAGTATATTAAGTAAACAATAGGATCAGAAGCTTAGCATTGAATCATAAAGATATGAATTGCTGAGTTCTCTGAGCATTGGTTTTTCTTTTAGCAAACAGATTCACAGTAGCCAGACATGTTATTGTTGTGTAAATTAAAAGGTATTAAAACTTCTTCTTTTTTTGACTCTTCAATCTTTATTTACTCAACACACATGTGCATGAGCACGTGTACACACACACACATACACAGAGTACAAACTAAGTGATTAATTTCCCACTACCTAGAAAGACCTTCATATTTCTTTGAGCCTGAAGACTGAGATCAGATGTCTCTTTCTGAAGCATTCCTCGACTCCTTCCCTTGGGGTAGTCAAGCTTTCATAATGTGTTGTAGTATTTCAGGACTTCAGAAAACTTTGCTTTGTGTAATGGGCCCACAAGACACCCTGAAAATAATGTTGATTAATTATCTTTGTATTCATTTACAGGATGGTTGGTTGTTATTTTCTGCTACCCACAACCAATCGTCCCTTTTATAATTTTTTCTTGATAAGGGCATCTTATATTCTTCTGGGGGAATTATCCCTCTTCCATTGTGTGTGCAGTCTTGGTGGGGCTGCCAATCAACCCCACCAAGGGGTAGGCATATGAGCCATGATGGCCTATTGGACTAAAATGGAACTGTTTACCTGTTTAAGCAGAAGGGGATTTATTACAGAGAATGGAGTCTCCAGTAATTATTTGCAGAACAAATAATTGTTATATAACAAATAACAGTCTGCAAAGAGAACTGTTAACATCAGGAAACCGAGGAAGTGGGAACCACAATGGCAAATTCTGATTGTTGCTGTAACCATTGGTACCAGAAATATGAACGTTAGCTGTGACTAACACATTAGAAACCATGGCCACAATTGTTGGCTCCAGAGCCACGACATGCCTGCTGGGACTGCACCAACAAAATGAATGACCCACACTATCCTCTCTATATCTGATAAGTGGCTAGCTTTCAGCTAAAGCTGTTGCAGAAAAATCAACAACCTTGTAATCTATGTTCTGCACCAGAAACTGCAGAAGTAGCACAAATGTGGCCTCCACCTCACTTCTGCCTTTCTGATCTCACACAAACACATGTGACTAGCTGAATATTTTTAAGTACCTTCTAGAACACTGCAAAGTATACTATGGAATATAGTGTTTAGTTTTCTAGCCTTAACAATGACTGAAGAGAGTCTAGAATGAGGACATAATGGATACTGAATATCAATCCACCACATAAACAATGGACTGTCTTCCCAGGCTCTTAAGCCCAGTGGTTAAAGAGCAGAAGAAAAATGATTGGAGCCAGCGGATCCTTCGGTTTCCTGAAGACTAGCTACCTAGATCCTCCAAACGCCCTGATTCCTGTCCTTTTAGGTTTCTGTTTTGTAGATTTCCCTTTGGGCCTGGAAGCCCCCACCATGACCTTATAATTATTTCCCTTTTACCTGTAGTTAGTCAGATTTGAGTTTTGATATATACAATCAAACCACCTCAATGGATAGCCATACCACCCTTAACTCGCCTGATCTCATCTGTTCTCGAAAGATTTCTTATAGTATAAGTAAGACATTAAGTAAATAAAGTCTTCAGTGGAAAGAGATAATAACATATGGGACGGATGAGAAAGCACACATTCTAACTATGAAAAATGAATAGTTTAAATATTGTGATGAAACATAAAATTTGAATCCAGGAGCTACAGTTAAAAGATAAAACACTAGGCTTTATATTTCTCACTATCACAAATGAGGATTCCCACGTTTCTCAAGGGAAAACACTTTTCTTGGAACTGATTTTAAAATAGGCTAGTTTGTAAGTAAAACTGAGAAACAGTTTTTTTTTTTTTTCTATAACAGATTTTCTAAAATCATAAATATAGTGCAGGCTTAAAAATAGAGCACAGGATCAAAGCAAATTTCTGTAAAGAGAGATGATATTCTAATCTTTGCTTCACTAATATAAAGTGTTTAATGATGTATTTTTTCTATCTTTGTTTTTCTTTCTTGTTGTACCTTCACCATATCCATTGTTAATAAAATACAGGGAACCATATATCCCACCATTCTAGTCATGAACGCTTTCTCTAATGTTATAACTCTCAATGAGTTGTATTTGTGATTCCAAGGATAGGGTGGAGGAGTGTGACATGAAAAGAGAAGACCAATAACTTTTGGTTCAGACAATTTAGTTGTACTTTTTATCATAGGAATATTGGACATTGCATTAGTCTGTTCCCACACTGCTATAAAGGACCACCAGAGACTGGATGATTTATAGAGAAACGAGGTTTCATTGACTCACAGTTCTGAATGGATGGGGAGGCCTCAGGAAACTTACACTCATGGCAGAGGGGGAAGCAAGCATCTTTTACATGGCGGCAGGTATAACAGAGCATGTGTGACTGCCGAAAAATTTACCATGTGCAAAACCATCAGCTCTCCTGAGAATTCACTCACTATCAACAGAACAGAATGGGGGAAACCGCCTTCATAATCCCATCACTTACCTCTCTTGACACATTTGGATTACAGGTCTTTCCCTTGACACATGGGGATTACAATTCAAGATGAGATTTGAGTGGGGACACAGAGCCAAATCACATTAGACGTAGATGAGTAGATTACTTTTATGGTAAACATTGTAGATGGAACTTTGTTAGTGTAATTCCAGAAATATTCAATGAATATACATTTTTTCATAGTACAGTAGGTTTTATTTAATTTTTACTGAGTATATGCTATGAGAAAATTTATAAATAATATATTTAAATTGTTATCTCAAAATATGCTTTAATACATAGGCCAACTGCATTATTTTAAGCTTATGAAGTAAGAGAGCTACTTTTATTTACTGAGTTTTAAGAGAATAGAATTTTGAATTTCATTGGTATGCAGTGTTTGAGAATAATCTCTAATCTTGCACTTTTTTCTTTGTATTTGATTTTGACATTATTATCTTTCTTCAAGTTTCCTTCAATGCTAAGTAAATACTTTCACTTGGAAATTCTTTTTTAAAACAATTTTTGTTTGACGCAAAAATATAGAAAATTGTTTTACTTCTTGCTTTATGGAGCTGACAGTCTATGAGACTCATGTTCTTTTAAGTACAATGTCTACACAGACAGCAGAAATAATCAAACATTAATAATCAAAATGGTCTATCTAAATAATCATTGTTCTGTCTAAAGCAATTATTAAAACACTTTCTGATAGCATTTATTCTATAATACAAATGAATATTTTAAAGTCATGCCAGTATAAGATTTAAAGCCTTTT
>NW_016807444.1:145878-166650 GCF_001698545.2 Rhinopithecus bieti | reverse complement strand
TAATTTAATTTAAAATCTAAGGCAATAATACTGGAAAAGTTTATAAATGTAAAGAAGGAGTTTTAGTTATTGCAATATTGAAAATGAAAGTTTGACTATACTTTTAACAAAATAATTCTAATCCTTAGATTTGGCAATCTTTTTATATACCTCCTATCCCAAAATTCTGTTCATTAGTTTTATGTGTATTTGACAGAAAAGTGGCTAAATATTGTTTTTCTTCAAATTTTCCTGAAATAAAAATTTTGCTGTGAAACATACCCTAGTAAACTGAGCAAACTATTCTACGTTGGAAACACAATTTTAGGGACACTTTTTTGCTTAACTCTAGTCCAATATAACAATTTCTAGTAAAACATTTTATCTTTCTTAACATTTTAAAATTCATGAATTAAACATTAAGTCATATAACTGTATTTAGAATTGGGGTACAGTTTTCATATATAAAATAAGGTTTTAGAAATAAAGTATAATTTTAGGAGTCATTTGATTATTTCCTTTATCTTTTTCGGCTGTTTTATAATCATTTTTGTCTGATTAGCAGTTAACAATGTGTATTAACGTTGAGACTACCAGAATTATTAGAGGACATCATTCATGAGAAAAGAGTGGTTGTGGAAACATTAAATTCAGATTCTGATAAAAAGAATCACTTAAAATCAGATAATAATACGCTTTGGGGCAAAGTACAACAGGGACGTATAAAGAAAAAAAGAATGTACTTAATAAATAGTCATAAAATTTAAGATTTTGAAGATCAGATAGAGAATCCCCTATATAAATTTTTTCTAGGGAGTTGGATTAATCTTCATAGCATTGATACTAGAGTGACTCTGATTTATAATTAAAAAGAAAATATCATGGATTCTTACTTAAAAACCCCCAAACTTTAATGCTTACCTTTGCTAATTTTAAGACAGTGTTCAATACATGTAAATATTGGTTTGTTTGTATATTTATTTATTCTTTATTGGAGTATTTATAAAGTCAAAGACAAATTATAATAGCTTCATGTTATGATCTCATGGAATTTGTAAAAATCCAGATACAACTTAGCAAATGATTTTGATTTCAATTACTGTCTTTAAATATACTAACTACAATAAATAGGAAATAATCTGTCAATATCCAGTTATAATATGGATAATATTTTCTAAAATTTATCCTAGGTTAAAATGTAGTACTTGGTAATTATAAAATTGATAAAATGGTAGATCACTTTGCATAACTATTTTGTTTGGTTCCCACATTCCTGATGATGAGAGAAAAAACTTAAAATTTGCCAATCTCTTGTAGAATAAAAGTCAGCTTTCTTGGGATAAATGTTCAAACTTTCAGGGCTTATATCAGCTCCTCCTTCCCTTTTCAAGAAAACTTCTAGATAAAATTGATAGCCCATCAGTTGTAAAAGTGATGGGATGCACCCAAGTAGTGAATATTAGATAGTTTCACTAGAGGTTTCACTTCCTTGTAATTGAAAATTTTGCAGGGATATACTTCTGGTGTGCACATGGTGGGTGGTTCACCTTGTACTTCAAGAAACCTTTTCTGAATCTTAATATAGGTGCCTGTTTGTCATTTTGTTAATTTAAAACAACCACTTAATTACAGGTATCTATGCAATAGATATTATAATAAAAATTATCACCATTAAACTATGTCAAACATTTAACAGACAAATATATTACAAATTAATCATGTGAGACATCAGCAGAGTCTATTCATTGCTATTGTATGTATACTAGTGAAACAAATAATAATACCATCTGCTATTACAGGTTTATTTAATCTTTTTGTTAGTTCAGGTACTACTAGCTGTTACTGAAAAACTCAAGAAGGAATCTGTAGTTATAAAACAGCTTGAAGTGAAAGAATTATAAGACCCTTATTGGGAAAGGTAATAATTTCATAATACTCAGTGCATGTTTGTTGAAAAAGTTCAAATCAAAACATCATATTATTGAACTAACAAGAACATAACCTTATTTCCTTGGCTAATATCCTCCCTCCCTACAGAAAATGTAGCAATTACTGTTTAGATTTTTCGTAACTAACATGAGACTCCAGATTTTGTGGTCATATAGTCTGTCAGATTTCCAAGTGAACACAATTTTCTAGTTTTCAATATGACAAGGGCTCTTTTTCAAAGCAGATGTTTAGTAGCAGGAAATGGCCATAGAAGCTAAGATTGGAAAAGCAGAGTGAAATAGAGATTCCCAGGAATTAATTTTTCTTCATACAAGTATTGTTCTGGAAAGAGCACTGGATTAGAATTCAGTAAATATTAATACCGACTTCAGTCTGTGAACTTGAATAGATTACTTAATATCTCAGGACTGTGAGTTCTTTCTAGGTCCCAAATTCTTGTACTTAATCTACTATTCCCAATGTCAGTAACATAAAAGTTATTCTCATGGTAGCACGACTTCACAGTAATATGAAGCGTCCCCATTTATCATTCCCCGTGGAAAGCCTTGGTATCCTTCACCTTCTGATTAACCTCTACATAGGTTCTAGACTCCTTTGCACAGCACCAGCCAAAAAGGATATAACACACATATAAAATATTTAATTTTCTTGTAGCCTTGTAAAAAGTGTAAGAAATAGGCAAAATTAATTTTAATTATATTTAACTAATATGGCCAAAATATTAACATTTCAACATATACTCTATGTAAAATATTACTAATATATTTTACATTTTATTTTTCATATTAAGTCTTAAAATTCTAGGGCATTATACTTATAGCTCATCTCATATTGAGCATTGATTTTTTTCTATGGAAATAGTTTATTTTTTATAGACTAGAAGAAAACATATTAATATAATAAATGTTTTAGTTTGTTAGCAATTATGATTTACTTCAGTATCACTGTAATTATTGCTCTCTCATAAAGAGTTCAAGCAAATACATGTATTTTAGTATCAATATATAGTACTAGAAAGATGCCTGTTCCCGAATCCTCACTACAATACAGCTACATCTTATATGATACAACAGTTAAAATAAAATATAGCCTATAAAACAATAAAGTTGTGTGTAATGAAAAGTATTTTTCACTACCTGATTCTAAATTAAAATTAAGATTAATTATAATTAAATAAAATTAAAATTCAGTTTTCAGTTATACTAGCTAATTTCAAATGATTAAAACCTATAAGTGGCTGGAGGCTACCATATTGATTATTCATCCTTAACAGATAAAGTGAGCACCCCTCTTATGGAAGCTAAGCTAGTGCTACCCAATTATAAGAAAGCAGGAAATTAGTTCAAAATCACATAAATACACTGACAGAACATGATACAGTGTCACTTTCTCCGTTGCTCCTCAGCTTTTGTTATTGTTCACTAACCCTTTATGATTTATTATCTAGGATTATTGTATTTCCTGGTCTGCCTTATTTCAGAACTTTAGAAGCCATAATTCACATAAAATTATGATTTCCCTCCACCGCTGTGCAATTTAAAAGAATTATATAAAATAAGGGAATTTTACAAAATTCTGACTTTTAATAATTTAAAAAATACTCCTTTGAAAGCTAATTTCTCTTTTTTTTCTTTTTCACACTGCTAAATGCATACTTACTGTCAGATAAGTAGCAGAGGCCTTTTCCCCACCACAAAGGTACTGAGAAGGTATTGAGATATTTAAGAAATGGAATGAATATTTCTCATTTCTTTCTATATAATTTTACATAGGGGGGTTAATAGTATCCTCTAATACTATCTAGCATAGGTCTAATTTTATACATTCCATTACATTACATTTTCCCCATAAGGATATTTATTCTTTGAGTCTGAAAATGCAACAACTGTATGCAAAAAGAAAAACATCACAAATGCATATGAGGTTTTAGTAATAACCTTAGATATCTTCTAGTTTTTCCAGTTAGGTATACTGGCAAATTCAAATAAATCATTTTAGCTTGACAGAAGAAAAACACCCTCAACAGAAACATTCCCCAGGATTAAAACTCGGTTAGGTTCTATGACCGCATTAAATTAATACAAATTACTAAAGTATCACAGACTGGGTGGTTTACACAACGGAAATTTGTATCTTACAGTTCTTGAGGATAGAAATCTGAGACCAAGGTGTCAGTAGGTTTTCTTTCTTTTGAGACCTTTCTCTTCGACTTGAAGATGGCTGTCTTCTTGCTATGTCTTCACATGGTCTTTCTTCTGCGCACATTTATTTCTGGTGTCTTGCTCTGTATGTCCAAACTTCCTCTTCTTGGAAAGACACTAATTATATTGGTTAGGCTTCCCTCTAAAGGCCTCATTTTAAACTTAATCACCTCTTTACAGTCATTTGTCTAAGTACGGTCACATTCTGAAGCACTGGGAGTCAGATATTCAACATATAAATTTAAAGGAGAGCAATTCAGCCTATAGCAGCTAGAAATACAGTTTCAACTTTATAATTAAAATTCCAAGCCATAGAGAGTAATCAAAACACTAAATATGATTCAAGGTCAAATTTTTATTTACTCTCTCCCTTCCTAGGACTTGTCATCCAGAGGAAGCCTATATAAGGAAAGAAGAGGGACAAGATTAACTGTTCTTGCTTCTCCTTTTTGTATTTTACTCCTTTTTCCAAATTTCTTACTTGCCACTGTTTCAGGTCTTTCTTGGATCTATCAGAGGTAGAGTTGAGAAGATATAAAAGGACTGACCCGGGCCTAAGACCTAAGATGGCTACATGTTCTCTGGTCCTGATATTTAAGCTAACTTTGTCATGAGATGTCCAGGGCCTTTTAAGTGATTGAAGCTGGGCCTTTCTCTTCTGGGATTCCTTATTCCAGATGGATGCATCTAAATGGACACTTGCCCAAATTGGTCCCTTGCCCCTCCATATCCCAGTCTCCTTCTGCTAAGGTAGTTCTACCTTCCAGAGGGCCTGGTTGGATAGATGCCAAATGGCCTCATTTTATCTGTATCCCATGATCCTCCCTGATTAAACAGGGAACACATTATTGCCCCCAGAAGCACAAAAAGACCAGGCTTATCCCAACACAGATGCACTCTTTTCTCTCACTCTCTAGATTTACTTGACTGGTGACTTATTTCTGTATAAGTTGGATTAGAATTTTTTCAGACATGGATACCAGTCCTGTTTGTGTGCCAACTGCAAAAAATACATCCTATAGCTGGGCAAGTCCATTAAAGCCCACCCCGCTAGGCTGGTGCAATCCCATTGAAGCCCACCCCACTAGGCTGGTGCTAAAAGGTATCACTCTTCCACTACTTTTTCAGAAAGGCTCTTAGAAGGGTCCTCACCAATCTATAAGGGCTCTCTGAAATGAAATACTCGCACCAATCTTCTTTCATCTCTGTTCTTCTTTTAAACTCTTGCTGTGCCTGAAGAGTCCAACAGTCTGTCAACTTGAAATAAAAACATATAGAGACAAATCTTCAAGAGTAAAGGACTTGTTTGGGAAGAAACAAAGAAATAGAATTGCAATCCAGGACATATGCACAAACTGAAATAGCCTCTTTCATCTCTGGAGAACAAAGAAAGGGATTTATTAGGGATTTATTGGGAAGAGAGGAGGTTATGCAAGTTGTTTTGAAGGAAAGTTCATTGGCGAGTGTCAGTGGTTGCTAGATAAAACTTGTAATCTGGAAGTTATGGTTAGGCCCTTGCAGTTTTTAACTTGCCTTGTGAGACAGTTTTGAAACAGGCAATTGTTGTTGTTTAAGTGGCTGGCTGTCCTTGTGTGACTCATGTAGTAAGCGGCAGTTTGGAAAAATATTTTGTGATAATTCTTGTTTTCAGGCAAATCATATATACAAAACCAACAAGGATTAGGTAATATAAAATTAATGAATGACTGAGAATTACTTCAGGCTAGGATGAAACAGATATAAATAAAAAGCCTACACACTTCAAATTTATTATTTTTTTTAAAATAAGATAAATTAAGAGAGGCACTAACATTAAGCTGATAATCTAAATGTATGCATTGGAATCCTATTTATGTCCCTCATTATATAAAAATTGCTGAATATCTTTGAATCTTAATTTACTCATAATGAAAATGAGAAGGATGGATTACATTGTCATTATACTCCTTTCCAGTTATTTTTTAATCTTGAGTGATTTCCTTTCTCTTTTAAATGGTGCATCAGTGACTCTCAATGAATTACTTACAGATGACAAAACATTTGAGAGTATATTTTGATTTTAGGTTTTTTTAAGTCGTACATATAATTATGAGAACTAATGTTTAGGAGAGCTATTGTGCAGCTCTGATTCTAAATGAAAATCAAATACATTTGATTTTATATGGCTTTAATTTAAATCACATAGTTTACATGTTGTGAATTTGTCAACATGTAAAATATTTCTGTCCTAAGATGACATTTTCATTTTCATATTTATTTTATAAAAATCCTAGGTCATCTAAACCATGGTTATACAGACATTGTTATTTGTTGATTGTGTGATGTGGTAGTTAAAACCATGACTGAGAAAATAAATGATTTGTCCTTCCTTCTAGGTTTACAAAATGACTCAGTAGTAGTTCTTGGTTTGGGTTTGTTTTACTCATCCTCTCTCTGTCACTATTTCTCTGTTTCTCTCTACATATCACTTGGCACACACACTATGTATGTATATACACACATATATATCACTTGAAATATACATATATACACATACATATCTCTTGAGATTTGGTATATATATAACTTGATATATAACATTTAATGCATGTACGACAGTGCAATTTAAATAAAATTATTTATCCATAGAAATACAAGCACTGCACAAATTAGGTGATACCGTTATTTTTAGAAGTGCATTATAATTTTATCATTAAATTTTATAAATTCTTAATAAAATTTACTAAACATTTCAACCATAAATAAATACTTTAATTAGCAAGTTTAAAAGTTACCTGATTCATTTATCTACTTTCCATAAAATTCTGCATAAAAAGTGCTAAAAGTAGTTCTTTAGCAGACTTCAAGTTTTAACTTTTTTCATTGTGTTAGACTATTGATTCCACAGCTATAAAATTACCTTGGAAAAAAGACGCTCCCTAAATCTAGTGCTGAATGCTCTGAAATGGAATCATCTTCATACAACCACTGATTAAAGTCAAAGAAGGTCAGGGAATCTTTTGCTATGGCAATCTTATTTTGCAAATAAAAGTTACAACATTTTAAGTCTGCTCTACGTTGTTCAATAACTCTTCTATTCTCTCATGTATTTTCTTTGGATGTTGAATGTTTTAATATACCTTTGTGTGTAGATGATCTTGCAATACTCATATCTTCCTGTGAAAATTCTTCCTATATAATTTATAATGTATTTTCATGCTACATTTTTTTTTTATTCTTTGACTAAACAACTTAATAGCTCTACATAGTGCATTCCCACTTAATTAAATAATAAGTAGGGCTGTGGGCCAAAATCAATCTGAATCTAAATGGGACCAATTTTTTTTTTTTTCCTACAAGAGGATTGTAGTACTTAATATTTTGTTGCTAAAGAATAACTTTTAAAAAACTACTCACAGTTCTACATTTTAGCTTAATAGAAAACTTTACAAAAAAGGTCTATAGCTGAGGAACTCTTGAATCAAGATGATATCGTGAAAGCCTCCCCCAAAAGTGGCATTCCTTTCTAAATAAATTTTATCATTACAATTTATTTCTGACAGTAGTTTTTTACTGTTTACTTTTTCGGGGAAATTTTTTCAACATATGTTAGAAAAATAAATGTGTTTTTTTTTAATCCAGTAAGGCCAATGTATTCACAGAAGTGATAGAGATACATTGACAAAGCTATACCTGTATGACATGTATTTGATTTGTATATTGACGAAACAGATAATCTCTTGTGTGGTGTAATTTGAAGATAGTAGCAATGTTGGTTTCTATAGCATAGTAGAATCATGTTTCTGGAATCTCATTCCTTGGAATCAAATCCTAGTTTTTAACTTAATCCAAAGTTATGCTTTTTCTTCATTTCCTTTTCTAAAAGCATCTCTAAAAAAATTCAGATTCCTGAATTTGTTCCTCCCCTGTCTAAAACCTCCCTTCTGTATTCCATCTACTCAGAGCCTATTTTGGTTTCTATTAAATCATAAAATACTGCTACTAAGATATTGTTATCATTATTATAGCTTATTTGCATTTCCAGATAAAATAGACATTATCCTTATTTTAGGTTAGGAGACTAGCAAAACACACTTATCAAAATATTACAGAGAAAATTCTAACAAGGAAAGTATTTGCTAAAATATCATAGGCTACTCAGATTTTATAGGGTGAGAAATAAATGATCAGTATTTTGAAGAACAAAATTGAAGGAAAAATAAGCAAACAACATAAGAAAAACAGTAACTGAAACACTAGTTATTTATTTATTTATTTAGTTACTTAGTTTGTGCGATGGAGTTTTGCTCTGGTTGCCCGGGCTGGAGTGCAATGGTATGATCTCGGCTCATTGCAACCTCCACCGCCTGGGTTCAAGGGATTCTCCAGCCTCAGCCTCCCAAGTAGCTGGTATTACAGGCATGCACCAGCACATTCAGCTAATTTTGTATTGTTTTAAGTAGAAATGGGGTTTCACCATATTGATCAGGCCTGTCTCAAACTCCTGACCTCAGGTGATCCACCTGCCTCAGCCTCCCAAAGTGCTGGAATTACAGGTGTGAGTCACTGTGCCTGGAAAACACTAGTTAATTATTTAGTGACTAAATATAAATGTATGTTCTAAATGTCCACTATCTCTCACATCGTAATTTATAAACTCATGTATTTTAAATAAATACAGTTTTGAAAACTTGAAATCTATAAAACACAAAGGTCAATCGTGTTAGATATCAGGTGATAAAAACATATCCTTAGTAAAACATGTTGACAGTAAAGTTTGTATCTCTTTATAACAAATGTCAAAAAACACAAGAAAGAGGATTTGTAACATGTGATAAAGTTATAACCTAGTCACATTAAGTCTTTCTTTAGCCCTTCAGTTAAAACTGATAAATTAGCAAGTTGAGTCTTTATATGACTCTAAATTCTTACCTCCAGTTTTCTCGTCAAGACAGTGAAGGCACGTTCAACGTGATACTTGAGCAAATAGAGACATTTAAGTCCAAGTGATTATCTCAAAGTTTATATTTAATTGAAGCTAATTGCATCATTAAGGAAGACTCAATTCTGATTCCACATTTTCTTCTTTCTGAGAATGAGTATTTATTTATTTTCTGTTTTACTGAAGACTTTTTTTTGAAAACCATAGTTTAGCACAAGTGATCAAAATAATTAATGCATTAGGATAAAACATAAAAGAATTTAAATAAAATTTCTGAGTCCTGGAATCTTTTATAAGATTTGTTATTATGAGTGCATACTTTGGGAAAAGGACACCTAAATTCAAAGCTTGTTTTTACATTTTAGCTGCTCTGGGAGTCTCATAAACTTGCAAAGAGCTATTGTGTTAAATGAAATTCTAGATGAGGAAATATGCACATCATCTCACACAATAAAAATGCTAAAAACCTAAAGTCAGCTTTCGTATTATTAATTTCTATTCAAACAGCTGTTACACTTCTACAAGCCAGCTAAGATATATTGTCTTATAGTTATTTGTAGGTCTCTCTCTTATTAATGAAGTTCCTTAAGAGACCACTCTTAATGGAGGTCTTTAAGAAATCACTCCCTCAGTCCCATTGTGACCTGGCCGGAGTAGACATTCATCCATCCATACATTTATTCAACAAAAGTTTACTAACAATGTACTATGTACTTTGCTAAGGGACAGGATGGTAAAAGAGAAGGGCCAGTTCTTCCAATAGTTTCTTAGAAACTGGCTCTAAGTAAAATGACTTACAGCATGTCCTCCAATAACGTCATTTTGTTAAAACATTGATGAGAAAAAAAATGATATTGTTATCCATCAGTTTCCATGGATCTATTAATGGTGTTAATGAGGCCTTCCTGTATATACATTTAATGTGTGTGTGTGAGTACACATTAAACAGACCAAAGAAAGGAATCCTATATGTGAAAATCTGCTATAAAGGAAAAAAGTAGAAGGGGCTGGAATAGAGAATAAGACAGGGGATGTAGGACCTAGATTAGGCAGATAGCCAGGGAACATATTATCATAATGAAGTGGTGTAAAAGATGAGAAGAAGCTTGGCATGAGAAGATTAGAGTTGAGGCAGTGCCAGGACAGCAACATTGAGGAGAAGAAGCCAATCAGAATAAACAGAGGCCCTGCAGAGGAAAAAGCTTAACAAGTTTGAAGAACCTAAAAATGCCCATGTGGCTAAAACATAGCAGGATTAAGTGAGAATTAACTGAAATAAAGTGGTAGAACCTTGTCCTCAGGTCATGATAAGGAGGACACAGAAGAATTTTAAGCAAGAGTGAGGGAAAATATGTTTAAACTTTGAGAAATTATTTTTTGTTTTTTCATTTCTGGAAAATATACTATAGTGTGACAAAAATGAAAGTAGGAAACAGGGTTGTGTTGCACTATCCTGGTGAGAAAAGACAAATTGCCTGGATTAAGATGAAAGGCAGAAATGAAGAGAAGGCAGATTTACTCTAAATTTATGTTGAAACTGACAGGATTGAATGTTGCTATGACCGAAAACGAATAAATTATGAGCAATTCTGAAATTTCTGATTTGAATCCTTTGGGTAAAAATCTCTTATGAGAAAATAATTTAGATCAAGGAAAAAAAGAATGCTGCTTCTCTGTGGACTGTGATGTTCAAGTTCAAGAGTATATCTGTGGTTTCAAGGGATGATTGAGTAGGTATGTTAAGAAGGAAAATGATCTGTGATTATCTATGTCTGAAGTTTATGAGAAGTTCTAAGCTGGAGTGCTAGTTGACATTTAGCCCAGAAAGATAGTATTTAAATGCATGGAGTTTAATGATTTCCCCCAAAGACTTAATGTAAAACCAGGGAAAAGACAATGAAAGATTAAGCACTGAAAACTCAGTGCTTAATTTTAGGTAGAAGAGTAGGAACAGACAAGAAATGTGAAAGAATCTACCAAGTGTCCATAACGTAGATTGAAAATTAGAAGAGTAATTTTTAAAAATTCGTTTTGTTTTCTGCATTGACAGATACAATTGTATGTATTTACTGTGTACAACAATATGTTTTGAAGTATAAATGCATTGTGAAATGACTAAATCTGGCTAATTAACATATGCATTGCATCACATGGTTATCATTTTGTGGTGATAACACTTTGCCTCTCTCTAAAAGAGAATGATTTTGTCAAAGTCCAGTAAACATTATGTTTCAAGGACAGGAGTAGTCAATATATGACATGCTCTGAAAGCCTTTCTGTTCTCCTTTATATTAATTTCATAGAAGAATTTATCTTATTTTAAAATTAATCATATCCAAATCCTCTTCTCATTCTCTTCTGGACCATTTCCACCCCCATGATTTGTGGAAGTCACAATTTCTCAGTTCGTGTATTATTTAACCTATGAACAGAATTTGGCACAGTTTCTGGAAATATTTTCTGAATTTGGCTTCTAGAATAATACTCTCTCATTTTTCTCTAACTGGTGATTCTTCTTCAATCTCCTTTGCCATTTTCTCCTCAGATTTCTGATCCGTATTCAGGCTTCTGTCTAAAGTTCTTGGTCATCCCCTGCAGTTCCATAGCTTTAAATACTCTATGCCCGTGACTCCCAACATCGCGTCTTCAGCTCATGTCTCCATAAACTTCAGTATCACCTTATGCAAGTACCTGTAAAACATCTTCATTTAGATTTCCAATATGAATTTCAAATTTAACATCTTCCTCACTTCACTCCAGATATTTTCTCATGGTCTGCTCACTCCAGCCTTTTTCATATCAGCAAATGACCTTTTTTTCTCATTTATTCAGGACAAATGTTTAAAATCATTCTTGACTCCTCATTTTTTCTCACATCTCTTATCAGCAACTCCTGCCTTGCTCTGCTTTCAAAACATTCGCAATAGACTACTTCACTCCACCTCCATTTTAACCACTCAGTTTCCTGCCATCACCTTCTCCTGCTTGGATCATTTCAACCTTTCCTAAAAGATCTATCTGCTCCCATTCTTAGCCTGTCATATTATATTAGCAAGTAAACAAACAAGTGATATTTTAAAAATCCAAGGCACATAGTAGCATTCCTCAGTTCAGGACCCTTCAGTAGTTCCATCTCACTGAGTAAAAGCTTATTGCATTTACTTACATGGTTTACTAACTTATGTCTCTGACTTCATTCCTTGTCTCCCCACTTCTCTTGTCATACGGTGGCATCCTTGCTGGTCCTCAAAATGTCACATCTCCTTCTGTCACAGGGCTTTTGCATTTGCTGTTTCTTCTGTCTAGAAAGTTTCCTAAATTGTGTGGCTCAATTTCTGATACTCTTCATAAATTTGATTAAATCTCAAATTTAGTAAGGTCTTCTGAACTACCCTATTTAAAATTGCATCTGTTTCCTGATGTTAAAAAGTTCTATCCCTTGCGTCACTTTTCTTTCATAGTGCTATTCATCCTTTCAGTAAAAGCCTCATAAAGACATGGATATAGCTAACTGTTTTGTACACTGCTGTATGCTGAGTGAGTAGAGGGGTCCAGGCATATGGCGAATTCTCAAATATTTTGTCAAATCAGTAAACTGAAGAGATAGAATGGTGTATTAATTTGTTCTCACACTGCTGTAAAGAAATACCTGAGATTGGGTAATTTATCAAGAAAAAAGTTTTAATTGGCTCATGATTCTGCAGACTGTACAGGAAGCATGGCTGGGGAGGCCTCAGGAAACTTACAATCATGGAAGGGGAAGCAGGAGCGTCTTACATGGCCAGCCGGAGCAGGAGGAAAAGAGAGTGGAAAGGTGCTACACACTTTTAAACAACTGGATATCATGAGAACTCTATCACCAAAACAGCACCAAAGGGTGAAATCTGCCTCCATGATTCAATCACCTTCCACCAGGTCCCACCTCCAATACTGGGGATTAAAATTTTACATGAGATTTGGGTGAAGACACAAATCCAAACCATATTAAATGGGATTTGGTAACATGGGGGTTATTGCAGTTATGAAATTTAGGAAAACGCTAGACAAACTTGCTTGAGGTGTGAATGTAAAGTGAGGGAGTAAAAATGGTTTGTGGAGAGAGTGCTTTCCAATACATTTAGTGAAGAGGGAGAGAGGAATGTGAAGGAGGTTAGAAGGGAAATGTAAAGTCCGGAGATGATTTTACTTTATTTTTTTGTCTTTTAACCTTGAAGACAGATAACATATTTCTGTAGTGATGGAAATGACCATATAGAATAAGAGAAAATAATGATGTAGGGAACCAAAGAACATAAGATAGAAACAAAGAAGATTTATAGCTCAAATGGGTAGATTATGTTTTTTTTTTTTGCTTGTTTGTTTTTGATAAAAGGATATTTCTTCCAGGTTAATGAGAAGGAAAAGGAAAATAAATGTTTACTGAATAATATTCATTAAAACAATGCTTATTTATTTAAATTATTCTCAAGGAATGATAGCTATCTTCAAGGCTATATTTCAATGTGGAAAGAATTTTTTATGTTTCACCAACATAAAAAATAAAATTATTTAATGTATAAAATCATTCAGAAGAATAGAAGGAAAGATAAAGGGAAAGAATCTGATGCTTACCAACATGAGTGGGGCTCAAGGTAAGGCGGTAGGTGAGAAAATTGGGAAGGAAATCCTGAATGAAATAGAGACATATAGAGGCAAAATTTGAATGCAAGTCTTCTTATTTCAAATTCTATGCTATAATACAATTATATATATATATATATATACACACACACACACACACACACACACACGTACATATGCATACATATATTTTAATTAAAACTTTTTGGGGAACTATTACAATATTATTAAAAGATGGGTTTGAAAATATATTAACTCCTTTATTGATAGTTTTACTTTTTTGTGAGACCAATTAATAGGTGGCAGATTTAGCATAAAAACAACCTATTCAACTTTTTTTAAAAAAATCTTCAATTGGTTTAGTTTTGAAAAGGGGTTATCTGGTGAAAAATGTCAACTTACACCAAACTAAGAAAAAAGTCCAGATATAATATCTCCTTGACCATCAAATTCTCATCTTTATTTATTCTTTACAGTTGTATCATTATTCTGATGGCTCTAAATTCCCTAGTCAAAAATGACCTGCCTCCTGATCATTAGCTGTTATTAATATATAAATATTTATAAAACTAAATTGCATAAAGATAGTTGCATTGAGAAAACGGGTATCCATTAAGGAGTCATAAATCATTAATGTACATTATAAATTGGATTGAGTGAAATGAGTGATTACTTTAAAATGTGGTAAGACGGATGCTCAAGAATACATAATTTAGAAATTGAGTTTTTAGTTAATAAAATATTTTAACTGTGTAAAGAGTTTATTTAAAACTGGACTTTAACTTTTAGAAAATAAAATAATTTAATTATTTTCCATCACTATATTTGAATAAGCTCTATCAACTCTTTGTTTTCACCATTATCACTAAACATTGATTATATTTCAGGTCTTGTGCCAAATGTTTTCCCCTGTACGTTTCATTTCATCATTGCAACATATGATGTGGTTACTTTTCTTTTTTCCACTTTACAAATTAATAAATACAGCATTCATAGACACTAATCAGTACCCTGAAAAGTTTCTAAGTAATAAGCACCGAAGTAGGGATTCATAACCAGGATATGAGAAGACAGCATTTTATCTCTTTTACAGTTCTATTATCCTGGGTGAGAATACAAAATTCTGTGTGACTTCCATAAGAAACTAACACTATTATACTATTATTCTCTTGATTGGTATTTTTCAGAATTCAGTAATACTAATATATTGATTTTTTATAATCTAGAATAGTAAATTTAACCTTTTGAATTAGAGTTCATCTCTAGCCAAAAGTCAATCTGTCATTTTTAAAAAACTGCTTTATATGGGATGCACACACATACGTAATCCTTCATGGTTGTCTACTCTGAATTTATGGATATATTTGCAGATATACTTGAAACAGTTTTCTCAAAACTCTCTTCAAAATAGCCATATCAAAGAAACTACTCAATTAACTATTAATTTTACGTGTATATATTCCTCAGTAAGTTTAAGATAATGCCTGTTATTTTCCTGCCTGTGGTTATGCACATTTCTCCCAGAAATACTAAAGCACTGTGCAGTCATTTTCAAAATTCCCTTTCTTATCAGACTTCATTAAATTAGATCCTAAATTTATTTAAATGAAATAATATAGGTGCAAAAAGGCAATACCTCATTATCTTATTTATATTTGGAATCTAAAATAGTTGAACACATAGAAGTCGAGAGTAAAATGGTGGTTGCCAGGGACTAGGGTCAGAGATTGGGAAGATGTTGGTCAAAATGTACAAAACTTCAGTTATATGGGAGGTACAAGTTCAAGAGATCTACTATACAACATAATGACTAGAGATAATCTATATATTATATTCCTGAAAATTGCTAAGAAAGTAGATTTTTAAGTGTTCTCACCACATAAAATGACAAGTATATGACGTAACTCCTATATTAATTAGCTTAACTTAGCCATTCCACAATACATACATATTTCAAAACGTCATACTATAGACAGTAAATATATAAAAATAAATAAATAAATTTTAGAAAGTCTTCTTTCTCATCACAGAGTTCATGAAATTAAGATTCTAAACCTCCTAAGACAGAAGGGCACAATGCTTCAGAGAGACAGAATATGATTTTTCAATAGGTCACTCTAGCTAAGAATGGCAAAGACAACTGAAAATGTACCCATTCAGCCAGATATGAGAAAATTCAGGGAACAATTATATCATATTTTGCAGATTAAATAACCTTATTAGAATTCCAGTCTTGGAACTATTAAGGAGGTGAAAAATTAGAGACAATGACACCCTTTTTCATTTGACTGGTTTTGCTTCCATCTTCATTATTTCATTAAATAATGAACGTTTTATAAACTAACTCTAAGACATAGTTACACTGGTTACTTTAGATATTTATTTGAGGAACCATAATTATTCAGGACTTAGATAGTTAAACTTTTCGGTTACTCAAGATTTCCTAATGTAAATTTTAAATTAAATATTCATGATACCTTCAAGTAAGACTTAGAAGTAGAAAAATAAGAGATAAAAGCTAACTGGTGCATAAAGTTAAAATTCTTCAAATAAATTTCTGATGCTAGAACTATGGTTTCTAGGTAGCCAGAGAGCAACAAACATCTGCTTTGAGCTGTTGGATATCTTTGAATCAACTCTATATATTCTCCTTTACTAATTCCCCTCATATTACTACACCAAAATTGAGTGTGCTGTCATTTTCTGTTTTTTAAATATCTTTTAATCATTGCACAAACCTTATTTTCCAATCTGAATTGCCCCTTCTCACAGTTGCCTGTGTCACTCAAATGCAATCTTCGTATTTTTTTCTTATATAGAAATTCAAGCATGATCTATTTTACCATTCTTCCCTTAATTGTTACTATTTTGTATACATCTATAGCTCTCTTAAAGTAAAATCTATGCCTTATTAACTATTATGGTTCTCTTCAGACTGAGAATAGTGCCTTGGGAATTCTAAATCTAAAAAATATGTTTTATAGAAGGAGTGCAGTATGTAAAGTATAAGAAAAAATATTTATTAATTTTTTGATAAATTATTATATACTGGTTACATTTCATGTAATTCCAAACTCTTACCATTTTGTCTTTTCAAATATAAGAATAAAAGACATTTGTAACACTGGTGATACATAATTCTATCTTTTTTCATTGGCTGAGTCAACATTCTTCATCATGTGAGAAGAAATGAGCTGAGTTACTTTTATATGTATTCTAACTTATAAGTAAATATGGCACATATGAACACTGAGATACACTATACTATAACGTGTACACGTTATAGTATATGTGTATATATATAGTATATACTATATATACATATATGCACATATATACATATATACATATCTGTATATGTACACATATACATAGAGTATATGTACACATATATACATATAGTATATGTACTATACTATATATACTATATACATATATCTATATATGTAGTATATATGTATAGTATATATACTATATATAGTATGTGTATAGTATATATACTATATCTAGTATGTATATAGTATATGTGTATACATAGTATATATAGTGTATCTATAGTATAGTGTATATATACTATGTATACATATATGTATACTCTACGTATACATATATACTATATGTGTAACGTTTCACCTTGGATTCTCAGTTTTACCAGTGTAACTCAGAAGTAACTATATCTGATCTGTAATATCATTATGATAATTATATCCCATGGTATTTTGGAAAGAACCTTTCACAGTATCTTGCTATAATAGACATATTGGGGACTTACATATCTAATTTCCTGTATGATAATTTTTCATTAAGAAATATTGACAAAAGGGCATTGTGTATCTTCTTTCTTACTGTGTTTATTCTTTGCATTGGAGTAATAATAATGAAGCACACTGGTGTGGTCCTTTCCAGTTTTTAGTTGTCTTTTCTATGTAGCTATTCTTCACAACAGTCCACTTTCTTCTAGTCGTATGTTCATGTTCATTGAGTTGAACAGGTCTGATAAAAATATAGAACATTACTTCACTTAGGCTGTTTGCTTTACAAATTTTCTTGATAAGTGTAACAAGCATAACTGCACATCTTTAACTGACATTTAGAAGAAATCAAGTAAAATATGATATAATTTAAAATTATGATCATTGATTGGTCTGTTGAGTCAACCCATTTTCCATTATCACCAAGAAATATTATCTCTATGCTTAATAACTTTACAAGCCTCTTCTTTGGTATGATCTCTGACTATGGCGTCTCTACAACCCATTATTTACATGTAAGCAAAGTGATATTTTGTAATACAAACTGTCAAGCTTGAAACCTCACTATAGATTTCTAGCACATTCATAATAAAACTTAATTGATACAGCTGACTCTTTGTCTCTACATGAGTAACTCCTACATGTATCACCAAAGTCATCTCTACCCCTCCTCTCTCTGCCTATGTCTCAGAAACTTTGACCTTCTTTCTGGAAACAGGTCCCCTGGTCTTCATATGGTTGGCTCGTTTTTGTGCTTTAGGGCCTAAAAAAATGTACTTGTATCAAAGAGGTTTTCATTGACCCAGGTACCAGTCACTCTCTATTATGCTCTTTTTAAAATTGTCCTCAATTTACTTTTGGATATTTTCTTTCTTTGTTAATTTATGGGTTTATTGTTTCTGTACCCCTCTAAAAATATGGTTCCTTGAAAATAAGACTTTATATGATTTTTATCTTTATGTCATCAGCATAATAGTGCATAGCACATGATTGGCACTCACTAAATATTTATTAAAGGAATCATCAAGAAATGCATGTCTCTCATTAAATATATTAGCCTGTTTTCTTAATTCAGTAACTAATCCAACTCATGCCATTCTGTGGGAATGTCATACTGTCATTTTATGTCCCATTTTAGCTTTGCTATCCTTCTTGTTCCTTAAAACTTTGGAGATGAAAATTTTCTAAATATCTAGGATATACTTTTCCAGCTTAAAGGGTCATACAAAAGCATTATTCACAGTCATATTTGTGCCAATTACACTGGCATCTCCCTGCTGCTCACAGCATCTGTTTCTTTCAGGGACTGTGCCCCCCGTTTTTAGCATTCCCATCACTTGGTCTGTTATTTATTTGGAACATTGGTTTCAATTAGCCATTTGGATATTTTTTTTAAATCTCAGTACTCATTACACTTTCCGTATCATCCCAGGCAGTTTCTCATTCTGCATGGATCCTGCTCTTGGCTGTTAATGTGGAACCTCTGGTCTGATGTATTTACTTTTTCAGCCTTTTCAAATGTGCATTCCAGTGCAGAAGCTCTGTAATAGTGATTTTCAAACTTTTTCATCTCTGGGATGATCTTGTTGGGGGAAAGGGCGGGGAAATCTACCTCATTTATCCCCACATGCCACTGTGTCACATATTTTTTTCTTATAGCAGCAAACTACCACCATCATCAACTCCATACACATAAACACACACACACAAACACACACCCACACGGAGGCACATGCACAAATACACACACAAAGGCACACAAACACTACCCATTGACAGTGAAGTGATTTGTCTTAAATTTATATCAGATCTTCCCTTCTCCATTGTTGACTTAGAATAAATTTCAGTAAATAAAACCCAAACTTCTTACAATAGCCTACAAACCTGTAATTTCCTAATACTTATTATTCTGTCACTGCCTTCTTAGACATACCATGTAGTTTTCTTCCTTTGATCCTTTACATTTGCTCTTCATTCTGAGTGGAAAGTTATGCCCTCAAATCTTCCCATAAGGGACTTGTTTTTCCTCATCTTTCAGGAATGAGCAAAGATATTCCCTTCTTTGAGATAATAGGCCAAGGTGAACTAGGGTACTCTCAACAACCCAGATATTCACAATCAGTATCTTCTATTTGTGCCTTCATGTACTTACATTTTTGAAATCATCGTGTATATGTTTTGACATTTTTCTTTCCTATCTCTTTCCTTCACACTATGGTTTTGGCATCCAGAGGAATTCCTAGAATACATCCAACACTTAATATAATTGTAGAAGGAAAGAAAAAAAGATGGAGGGAGGAAGGGGAGAGAAAAAGAAAACGAGAGAGAGAGAGAAGGAAGGAAGGAAGGAAGGAAGGAAGGAAGGAAGGGGGGAAAAAGAAAAGAAAGAAGAAACAAAGACATTATATTAAAATAAATGTATTATATGATGGAATTAAATTCTTTATTCTCATAAACTGGGCTTTAAACATTTTCTAGCCCAGTGATTCCTTTCTGAGATTTCCTGGAAGAGTAATGATGATCTGCTGTTTTCATTATTGCAAAAATGCTTAATCAAAATTTACTCATTACAGAACCTCACCTACTAACTAAAATATCAATTTCCTTAAGACTATAATTAAATTAACACTGATTGTTCTTTCTCATGTGATATACAGCTCATCTAAGAAGTGGTGTGAAAAATGACTGTAAGTAATCATACTTTGCAAAAAAACAAAATACATATGTAGTCACATTACACATAACTTTTAATTACTAAACATCACTTCACTGGGTTGACTTAAGGAAATGCATTATAAAATATTTATGCATAGAAATTTAGGATCACATAATAACATTTTTGTGTCTCATATTTTGTTTTCTATACAACACACTTCAGTTTATTTTATTGACTAACTGGTATATTACTTTTTATTGTAATTTTGGTTCCAAGGCACACCATATTGAGTTTCATTTTAATTAAATTCTAGAATTTACTCACCTGTATGTAAAGTGTTTATTCTACTTTCTATCAGAAAGCAAGAACTGCACAGATTCAGTGATATTTAAAAGCATAAACCATCTTTCTGAAAGAAAATGCATTTTAGAGAGTTTATTTTACAATATAATACAAAATAAAATGCATACTGGCTGACCATTTTTGCACATGTACTCTATAGTTGACCACACAACATAACTGGGGGATCTGAGAACTCCTGATGTCCTACCAAATCCTTCCCAACCTTCTAGCTAGTGATTGAAATTCTACAACATGAGTTTTATCCTCTTATGAAATACCTACATTGATCTTCCTATGAAATGTTTCACAGGAATATATATATATATATATATATTTTTTTTTTTTTTAATT
>NW_016807444.1:131102-145633 GCF_001698545.2 Rhinopithecus bieti | reverse complement strand
TCAGCAAGCAATTCTAAAAATCATTTTGAAAAAAAAGGAAAAATGATGAAGTAGGTCCTCATAAATATGAAATTGGAAAATAGGAAAATGACAAATGGAGTGAATGAATACGGACAGATAATTATTATGGGTTAAAATTTCTTCTGTTTTCCATTTTCTTTAGAGATGACCAGAGATAATCACATTTAGGAACAACAAAATTTTACTTTTCAATGTCAGGATTTTAAAAAAAGTTTTCTATCCATGGAAAGAAAATTTATCTTATCATAATACTGTAGTACTTTTCTTTTAAAAAATACAGTTGGTTCTCAGGGGAAGAGAGAAATGTAGTGCTGCCTACTGTGAGTGGAGTTGGAGGACTGTGTCTGCTGGCATTATTATAAAGTTCACATGGCTTCTCATGGCTTGTGTCATAATCTACTGTTTTATATTCTCATAATATGCTCTCTACTTATATTTCCAAGCTGAGTTTCTGTGATTTTTTCTGGCTTGCAATTTATCCTTTGCCCATACTAAGTGGTCTTTAATTCCTCGAAGCTAACACAATCTGTCTTGCCTCAGGGTGTTTACAATACAGGCCTCTGTTTGGCTATTTATTTATTTTCTTTTCATCTTGGAAATTCCTATTCATTGTTTTGGTTTTAGTTTAAAAATAACTTTCTTCACAAAACCTCTGTTTATTAATTTGACCCCTAAGACCAGATTAGTGCTTCTATTACATACTTCTATAAAACTCTGGCATTTAACCCATTGTTTCAGTTAAACATGGCTTGTGAAAGCCAAGTCATCTATTAGAGGCTTAAAACAGAATGCTTCATTATTTCTCACAATTCTCTTGGTTGGCAAGATGCTTTTGTGCTTTTTTGCTATCACAGCTAGATAGTTGACTGTGATAGAAGGTCCAATATGGCATAACACAGTACTGTAAATTGGGACACTTCAGTTTTACTCCTTGTGCCATTTATCTTCTGGTAGCCAGACATACTTCCTTATGTGGCTGTATTAGTCTGTTCTCATGCTGCTAATAAAGACATACTCAAGACTGAGTAATGTATAAAGGAAAGAGGTTTAATTGACTCACATTTCCACATGGCTGGGGAGGCCTCACAATCATGGCAGAAGGTGAATGAGGAACAAAGTCACATCTTACATGGCAGGAGGAAAGAGCTTGTGCAGGGGATCTGCCATTTATAAAACTATCCGATCTCATGAGACTTATTCACTACCACAAGAACAAGAACAGCAGGGGGAAAATTGCCCCCATGATTCAATTATCTCCATCTGGCATTGCCCTTGACACATGAGGATTATTCCAATTCAAGATGAGATTTGGGTGGGGACAGAGCAAAACCCTATCAGTGGTAGTTTGAGGAAAGCATTTCAAGAGATCCAAGGTGGAAGCTACAAAGTATCTTGGAAGTGAAGCTCCAGAAGTCACACATTATCACTTTTGCTGCACTCTGTTGGTCATAGCAAGTCATTAGGACATCCCTACCCAAGTTGGTGGGAAATAGACTCCATCTCTCAGTAGAGTCACACCTACTCTACCTCTTTGACAAGAGTCACAAAGAATATGTGACCATATTTAATCTAACACACCAACATAGTACATATTGTTATATTTGTTAATTGTTTATCTCTTTGTTCACATTATCTCCTATGTTCACCATCGCATTCTATCATATAACAATAGCTAGCAAAAGGTAGAAACTCAGTATATAGTATTCACTGAATGAAATACAATGTTGATGCAATTGCTATCAATTTAATTTTATTTCTGTGACCTGGGTTTTAAATAATTAAATTTGATTCTCCAAATATAACATTATCTTGGCTAAAAATAAATATCGTTTCATAGAAACATAGGACACAAGAGAATGTGGAACATAGTAGAGAAAAATAAAGTGAAATGCCCAAGTGATAACTGAATAGGAAGTATTATGTCACCAAGATTAAGAAAATAATCTATGTAATCTGACACTCTGAGTAAAAGTGCCCTATATCAGGTCTTTTTCTTAAATAACTCTTTCATTTTATTATGGTTTCACCTCAAAAGTTACTTTGTGTTTCACCACTGCTGTTTTATTTATCTGTTCATTCTTTTTGTCTCCCATTTGAATGTAACATTTCTTAGGAAACACAGTATCTCTACTGTTCACCTCTGGATCATCCAGCCTCTGACATAAACTAAGCACTCAACAAATTCTTGTTGCCTAAAAACCCGGATGAGTGAATAAATGACCTAAGACAACAAATACTTGTTGAGTGAATATATGAATGAATTACTTAAATCAAGTTATTTACCCTCAGCTGTATAAGTTTTCATGGTATCTGCTGCCCATGGTTGTTATGATGATTATATATCAATTGTTTACCATGGAATATACATTAAATAAGTGATCAATAAGTGTTAGGCTATGATTATTAGGAACAGTGGGGAATAGTTGGCTGAGGACTAATGGATGCCTGAGTCTCTGGTGCAAATGTCCTCATCATAAAGCATCCACTCTCCTTGAAAAATTTAATTGATGTGTGACTGGGAAAAAACATGACTTGCAAGAAATTTTCTGAAGATTGGAGAAGACCTTGTTGGTAAAAGTTAGGAACCAGAAACTTGCAGAAGCTTTGTTCATGACCAAAGGTGGCAAAAATGATCCATATTAGCAACATGGTAAGAAGCCACACGTACGATAATGTGAGTCTTGTAATTATTGAGCAGCAGATACGTTGCAAAGATGAGTGAAATTAGATTGCTAAGAACTGTTTTATAATAGAAGAACTCAAATTGTTAAAAGAAAAAATAGAATAGAATAGAGGTATCAAACTTCACTCTGAAACTAAATTATTTAAAAAAGCAAAAATAAGCTATTGAGATATGCTGTACATTTTTAATGTATTTACACATTAAACAGGTATGAAATTTAATCCACAGATGTGGATAGGCAAGAAATGTTACTTTGTTCTCTTAGATTCAAATAATTTGAAAGCCCCTATCATATTTGACAGGAAAAACATTCTGTAGGTCATTGTGGGGTGAGGGTAGAAGAAACATTTGGCACCTTCTCTTCCCTTGATTTGCGCAAGAATCCAATAGGCCTTTGTAGTGACTAGACTATGGGGAGAAAGCCATTTAGTCATCATTGCCCAAACCCGTATTTTCTATGAAGGCAGATGATCCTTTTCTTTCCATGATAAGCTTGAGTAAGGAAATCTTAGCCACAGGTGAGAAAACAGATTCCTAGACCCTTCCATTTTCCTTAGAGATGATGTGTACATCATCCTTATTGCTTCTCCCCAAACTCTAACATCTCCCCATCATTGTCCTCCTCTTTTCATTTAGTGTACTTTCATGAAAGGACCTAGACTCTCAGGAAACAAAAAGTAGGGAGGGAATATAGAGAAATTTTTCCTTTGAGCTCTGCAGAAAAATCCTGCTGAAGGAATTGCAGGAGGACCCTGAAGGCAATCAGGCCTCTGTTGAGGAAGGAGGTAATGGAAAAGAAATACAGTGAAAACAAAACATAAATAAATAACATGTTGACTCACACACAAGTGTTTACATCCTATACCGTATTGGGGAGGCTACATAAAGGCACTGATTTCACAGAAGTTAAGATCATTTTGAGATTGTCATTTGGGTCCATCTTTTAGCTTTGCCAGTTACTAGTCATGTGGCTCAGTGTATGTTTTGAAGCAGTTCTGTGCTTTATCATTATTAGCTCACAGGTTACCTTTAAGGATTAAATGAATAAATTAGGATTATGTCTGGCAAATACTAAGTGCTCAATAAATGTCTATTGCTTTTTATGCCATGTTTTAAAATATTTTTGGTATCTAGTTATTTAAAGTAAGCATATTGGAATGTCAAATACATTTATAGTGTCTTAATCATCTCTTCAGAAATCTGGAGAAATACAAAGGTATCTTCTAACAGATGAGTGAAGCAAGTTTTCATTACCTTTATAAAGGTTAAAAGTATGCTTCAGGAAAATAATTGAATATTCATCTTCATATCTGTAATTGTAATACACCAAAATTTATCTGGGTGGATATAAAACTATTAGATATTTAAAACTACCATAATGATTACTTTTTTTGCTTTATTATTGTCATCAAAAATTCAAACCAATAATATGCATATGATCTTGTTAAATAGAACACTCTTACTTCAAATGCCTTTTCAGAATTCAGAGATTTCTTTATGTACCTGATATCTCTCCACATAGATATAGATATATACATATATACACACAGATATATAGTCTCATATATGCAAGAGGAAATGAGGGAAACACATAGAAGCTATCTATATCTATATCTGTATCTGTATCTGCCTAATTATCTATCTATTGAGAATGTTGAATTTTTTACTTTCCATTTTGTATTTTCTATTTCCTGAATAAAAAAAAAGACTAACAGGTCAAAAAGTATTACTCGATATTGTGAGGTTGAGTAACTGTTCAGTTTTTGTTGCCACTTACAGTGTCTGTATATAATTCAAAGAGCAATAAGTTCTGCTGGAAATATCTTCCATTCAATTTTCCATGGATTGAATAATTTTTCAGAAAGCTGACTTTTCTATATGTAAATCTGTGGATTTAATTCTCAATATGAATTTTTTCCTCTATAGAACATGCATTTTTATAATGAATATAAGACTAGAGCATTCAATGGTTTTAGTACTAAAATGGTTGTAGACTTTAATATATTTGGAATAAAATAAGTTAGAACACTATATTCAACTTGCCTTCTTTCCGTTTCTCATTCAATAAAATGATGCTTGTATGAGTTTTGCCTAGATGTCCTTGTGATGTCATCATGCCCATTCTGTGTCATTCCAAATGTTTTCACAGGATCAATCAAATAATACCTACATTGAAAGGATTAATATTTGTTACTAGTTTTTACTTGGTATGTAGAAAATTTTCAGAGTTTGTAAGTCTAAATTAGTATCAAGGTAGAGTTTCCAGATAATATACAGAATTCCCAGTTGAATTTTAATTTCAGATAAAAAATGAAACAATTTTTTTTCAAAATGTGTCCCAAGTTTTTTACAGGATATAGTTATGCTAAAAACAAACAAAATAACAAAACAATTGTTGATTATGTAACATTTAAATTTAACTAAGTATTCTATATTCTTATTTGCTAAATCTAGCAACTCTGTTGCAAAATACTTAGTCATGTGGTTGAAGCAGTTAAATGTTTGTCTTGCTTGTAGTCCAGTAGACCCCAACATTTTTTGGCACAAGAGACTGGTTTTGTGGAAGACAAGTTTTCCACAGAGTGAGGGTGGGGATGGTTTCTGAATGATCCAAGCACATTACATTTACTTTGTACTTTGTTTCTGTTATTATTGTATTGTAATATATAATCAAATAACTATACAACTCACCATAACGGAGAAGTAGTGGGATCCCTGAGCTTGTTTTCTTGCAATAAGGTGGTCCCATCTGGGGGTGATGGGAGACAGTGACAGATCATCAGGCATTTGATTGTCATAAGGAGTTTGCAACCTAGATCTCTTGCATGAGCAGTTCATGCTCCTATGAGAATCTAATGCCACCGCTGATCTGATAGGTGCCAGAGCTTAGTAGGTAATGTGATCAATGGGGAGCAGCTATAAATACAGATGAAGCTTTGCTCGTTTGCTCACCGCTCACCTTCTGCTGTGTGGCCAGGTTCCTAACATCCAAGGACTGGTACCAGTCCGTGGCCTGGGGGTTGGTGACCCCTGCTGTAGTCCATATAGCTCTTTAATACTTTGTTCACATTATAGCAAGAACATTCTTTCTAAAATGCCAATCTTGTTATCAATCTCATGCTTTATGTACTTTAGTGATGCCTCATTTTTCAAGTTAAGTTGAAATGTTTTGGCTTTTCAAGTCTTGGTGCCTACTATTTCGCTTTCTTCATTGCTGCCATGCCATATAATTTGCAGTTTTCTGAATACGTCTTGCCTTTTCCTCTACCGCACCTTTTTCTAAGTTGCTACCTCTGACTAAAATGTTATTTTATCCTTCATGTATCAGGCAAAATCTGCTCATCCTTTAAGATCAATGCCAATGTCTCCTCAACTAGAAAGTCTTCCTGGTTTGTGTAAGCAAATCTAAGGGCTTCTACAGCTGTGTTTTCCTAGTTATACTGTATCCTCTATTAAACATATCACATTGTTCTGATTATTTTTTAAATAGCTATTAGACTGTTTGCTTGAAAGACAGGGGTGAAGATTATCATCTGTATCTATCTATCTATCTATCTATCTATCTATCTATCTATCTATCTATCATAATCTATCGTTTATCTAAAGTATAATAGTCATTTAATTTGTGTTTGTGAAATAGCAAGGATGAGGTAAAGAGAGTATGGAATATAATACCTTTTAAAGTTAGGATGTTTAGAATGCTATTGAAACATAGAGAAAGAGGAAAAATATCCGTTCTAATTGGTGTAGAAAAAGTAGAGCATTAGAAAGATTCATGTATAACATTTGCATTTTTTTGGAATGAATGCAAGGTAGGGTTTGCTTTTTCAATAGGTACAAATATGTAAAACAGAAGTAGTTTGCTGAATCTCTTCCTTCATATTTCACCCATTTTATTTCTGTCTTTCCAAATATATTCTGCTCTAAATTTGATGGAATTTCTTTCTAATTAAACAACAGACTTATCTGTCTCTCCTCCAGGGAAGATTTGAGTGAAGGAAGCTCTAATTAACCTTCTCATTTGTGTCACCCTGAGGATCAAACTTTCTACTTCTAGAGTAGAAAAAGAGTCAAAGACAATTGGCCAGATGTTATAACATTAAACTATATGATTTCTGAGATCCTCATTGGTCAGATATCTACATTTTATGGCTAAATTTTAACATCATCTGTTGCCTTAATAAAACTAAAGAAACGAAGCACACTTGAAGTCAAATATAAATGGTGTATATATTGGTGTTCATACTTTTGTTTGTTGATGGTATTAAAAGACAGTTTTGTTTGTTCATTTATTTTTTACTTATATTCTTTAAATGAAAGATATTTGTGTAAAGGAAATTAGCATAATAATCACATAAGAAATATATTTATCTCTAAATATGGACAAATATAAATATCCAAATATATAATTGTATGTAATACCCCATATATAATATTAATATACAATATATTTGCTTTAGGTTAATGATAGCTTTGATGATAGACTCTGTATGTTCTTACCATTTCTGAAGTTTTCTTTTCCCCTCCAACATGCTACTTTTTTCTAAGCCAAAATTGGTATTTATTTTCAAGAAAATAATTTCTCCTACTAATTAATTTGCTGCTACAGAATACCAAGTGCTCTACAGAATGTATGCTTCAGGAAAGTAAGATGTTTTTGGCCTGTGTTTCTTATTAGACTGCTTTACTTGAGCATATTTATGCAGCTTCTCACCAGTTGCTCAACAACCGTTCCACAATCAACACCATAATAGTCTTTCCTCCAGAATGGCAGCCCTTCCTAGCCACCTGCACCTTCTTTACACCAGAGCTGTTAATAGTGAACCCTACTCTTCCAGTTACATAACAGTCATATGGATCAGATATCAACTTATGATAAATGCCTCAATACAAAATCACTAAATGATCTTACGGCAAAACTTCACACTTCTCCCCAAAACACATATCTCTAAAATTTCCCCAAGGAATTTTTGTAAGGAGAAGAAAACTTAATAATAAACTAATTAAAGTGGAATAAACAATTACTCTAGTGTGGCCCTCTATCTACCAAAAAGTTATTTGTCTGGTTATGAGAGAATAATTTTGGTGGGCTATACTTAATTCTTAAGAACATCTTTTAACACCATTGAGGTACACAGAGAGAAAGATGTGGGGGGTAAGGATAGTTTCTTGGTTCCCATTAAATCATATCACATATATAAAAGCAGCCTTCTATATATTTTAGGCAGTAAAGAACATCTACAATTAATGAAAAATGATGACACTTCCATAGGCCCCAAACTTAAAGGCCAGCCACTATGGAAGGAAACAAAGGATAAACAGGGTTACATTCAGGTAATGAAGGTAGCTGTGACCCAGGGATATAATGAGTACATTAGGATAAAGACCGCTCTTATTTTTTCTTTCAATCATTATTGGTATAAAAGGTAACCCCATCCACGTATTTTCTTTACTTTTCTCTATTCTCTTTCAAAATAAACAAATAGCATCATTATAAAATACAGGTTTTGTGTTTTGGAAAGAATATTGGGAGATAGAAGAAACAGATAGGGGAAATGATACTCTCATTTGAGAAAACATAAATGAAGAATTAATTTCTATGTGTCGGATGTTTCTTCCTCTTTTTCATACCTCTATTCTAGCACATGAAATATAAAATAAAAGTATGTTATAAATGTGCTTTGCATTATTTGGGTGTATCTAAACAGATCCAATTCTTTACTTATGTTTATATCCTGAAAAAATAAATTTTACCATCAATAAATATTAATTAAATACAAAACGTTTGTATTATTCAGAAAGAAGATACTATATTTAGACATTTTACTAATTTATTCTCTCCTCACATATTTATCAAATATTCAGTTGGAAATAGGGGATAAACCTGTGTAAGACATGCTCTCTGCTTTCAAATGATATTAATAAGGCAAGGATTGTCAGAGAAAACAAGGCTATGAAAATGAGGTGTTCCTGACATGACATCTTGAAATAAAATATTCTTCCATGAGAGCTGCCAGCTGTTCCACAAGATTTTACGTGGAAATAAACGAAACAAGTGTGTGTGAAGCTTCATTTTGTTTGTCTAGGGGAATCCCAGAATGGCAAATGCTTTTACTCTAGTTAAGAGATGACAGGTGTCTCAACAAAGAGATCTAAAAATTTAGGATTCTGGTTGATGATTGTACAAAGATGTAGAGGGACATCCTGTTCTTTTCTCTTCTTATTGTGAAATGTAACAATGATGCCATGAATCTTCTTTTAAAACCTAGGTCTTCAACATTTATTGTCATTTTTGTGACTTTATAAGACTATTACACTTAGTTACACAAAAATAATTCAGTTTGTATTGTGTGAAATTTATTTCTGCAAGTGGTGTGTGTTTTGTGGATTTGCATATCTAAATTTAAAATGACACATATGATGCACCGCTACATGTCAGAGAAACTCCCAAAATGCATAAAAAATTAAAGTGATACTACTCTGAACTTTAATTCTACAAATTTGTCTTAATCAACTGGGTGAAGCAAGAAGTGATCTTTTGAGAGAAAGATACTATCTTCAAGATTCTTAAACTCTGTATTTAAAATAGCTTTTCCCTAGCACACTCTTACTATATTTTTTGTACTAAGAAATGAGATGTCTATCCATTCTCCTTCTTAGGGCAAAACTGTGATATTTAATATAGCATTCATACATTTATGTGTGTGTATTGTTTTGTCATGGTTGACCAAAACTGTAGTCTCCTTAAGTCTTTCTAAAAGTTTTGATATTGCCATATTTCATTTAAAAAGGTATTTATGGTTGCTTGGCATGTGTGTTTATTAAAATTTCTAGCAATTCATAATTTGAGATCCTTATCTTGCATATAAACATTGTGGGATAGTGTACAATTTGTTAATATTTGTTTTACAATCATTAGTTTAGTCACAAAGTGATTTCAGTAGATGTACCACTACATTTACCGACAAATCTTACTATCATCAGTTTCAGATTTAATTGCAAATGTATTATTTATTTATTCACTCATTTTGCATATTATATCATCAAGGCCACTTGCACATGATAAATGACAGCAAATCCAAATGTAAAATTTAATATTGGTTTCTTGTTTAATGCTTATAAACTTGAATAAAATATATAACATAAAAATAAACATATATCAATATGTCAGTAAATTCAGAAAGGTGATATGTATTTAAACTCAATTATATTTTTAAATTATTATTTACCCATTTGTTTATCCTTAATCTTAGAAAATCTGTTACATGAATTACTGAATTTTTTCTTACATCACTAAGATTAGCTTCTTTTTACTTTAACCTCTCAGAAATCTGGGCACAAGTGACAGCCAATTTTGCGTTGTCATTTCATAGTTTAATTGCTGCAGTTTTTTTTCTTAGATATGCCTCTTACAATCAAGACTATATTGTATTATTGAGTAATATATTTTAAGCTTTTAATTTTATGAAGTTTCAACATAAATACAGCATTTTGATTTGAGATCAAATTTTGTAAGACCAATATAGATACACATTTTTTGAAAAGTATAAACTAGTTCTTTTCCGGAATTCACTTAAAATTCTCCTAGTCAGAAAGATAATTTTATACTTAATAACAATTAATCAAAGGTAAAACATTTCTATTTCTCCTACAGTTTTAAGGGCTACTTTCAGTTAATCCATCTCTCTTCTAAATTCCATATTCATAGTTTGCACCCATCTACCAGTTTAAACTATTGAATACTAGGGTAGCCAGATTTTAAAATACTGAAATTAACACTTTTTAAAATGCAAAATATTTCAATTATTTTGCAGCTAGCATATGCTTAATGAAAATGCTGAATTTTTAAAAATGTAACAAATCAGAGCTTTGTTTCACTTTATACCCTCATATTCAATTAGTTTGCAAGTGTCCTCATTTATTGGTATGTTTTCCTATAAGTTTCACAGAAGTCGTATTAAAGAAAAGAAGAAAAAATATAACAAACATTGAATTACGTATGCTAATGATTATCCAAATTATGGCTGAATTAAATTAGTCATAGTACTTAGACTTTATGTTGGTGTTATTTGTGTATATATAGTATTTTGGACGTTTTAAATGTTAAACATTTATGGCATTGTTACTGTTATTACATATCACTAAATGTCAAATTATTATATTATTGTTAAATTTCCATTCAAAATGTTTCATATGAAACACTAAAATTAAAGGAACAGAATATATTAAACTAATTTACATACAGTAATGTGCTAAACATAAGTACCTAAAAACTTCTTTGAATATACAATTACTTTTACATGTTCTTATATATTTTGGGTCATCCACGCATATCTCTAGCAATATATTCTGCTTTTTATTTTGGTAATGAGTTAGAAAATAATTACAAAGAAACAACATAAAATTGTAAAACTATAGGACAAAAAATTTAATCAAAATGAAGTTCAAATTCTATCATGAGGTATTATTTGGTACATATTTTGTTAAAATTAATAACTTTCAAATTTTTGAAAACATATAATAAAATTTCAAATTTCACATTATAGCATTATTATTAAATAAAATTTCCAACTTACATGTGTAATGTGATTTTCCATCATCATAATTTCAAAGATGACATCTAGTTATGACTTAGTGAAGCATGTTTATATATGTAAATCATTTTATTTTATTTTGTTAGTTCAGGAATGTTTTGTTAAATAGTATTATTAAAATTATATTTCAGGTATGTTTTCATATTGTGAACATCTTATTTTAAATTTTCTCAAGTAATGACAGGATAATCTAATTGTGATAAACTACACCTTGTATATATCATTTGATATCAAATGAAAATGAGCTTTCTGAATGTACATTTTCTTCCTTTGAGTTTTATATCTTGTAATATATTCATTTAACTGTGCTATCAGACAATGCTTACATAATTGTATAGCATACTTAATTTTTTTCATAAATGAAAGTAAAATATTTTATCATTAGATAGCTATGTGTATATTTAATATTGAATTATTGCTATACATAATTCTAAGGCTTTTTCCAGCATTGGCAATTACTTAATAAAATAGTTGTGTACACAAAAATTTTGAGTAATTTAAAGCCGTTAAGTGGTGAATTTTGACAATTTAAAACTCCGTGTTTCATACACGCCAATTTGAAATATTACCAAAATCAGTATTTCAAATCGTTTATATTAAAATAAAATGGTAAATGCAATATATGACATAACTGTATGGTAATGGATGACTTTATTACCTTAAAAAGGAAATCAGTGTTATTTCTTTATAGTTCCACTGTATGTATCAAGCACATCTAACTAAGTTTAGATGCATTTATACTTTCTGTAAGCATGAGATATATCCCCTTTTAATTCTACACAATTTTGAATATTCTAAGTAAATCTATTTTATACTAACAGACTAAACTTTTGTTTGGGAAATAATAACAAAAATTTTGAAGTAATTATTACTTATGCAACTTAATGTTCAGATTCCACACTTTTCAAAGTGATGTTTTGAAAGTTAAAACCAAAATTTTATGTTTCCCCTGCTTTGAAATTGCTCTTCATTCATGTCACTGCTTGAATTGTGACTTTTGCATGGTAAAAATTATAATCATATTCCATTTGTGAAATGTGTCTTTTTATTATTGCTAATTTGATTTTAGTTCTATTGAATTCATTCTTTATTTATTATTTCGTCTGATGAATGTTTTTCGAGCATCTATTATGTGCCAGGCAATGTTCTAGGAGCTAGGGATTCATCAGTGAAATCAATATACAAAAATTTTAGCCTTCAGGGAGCTTGCATCCCAGTATGGTGTGGAAAGAATATGAACACAATATATCAGTAAAACATAAGAACTGGTTAGTAAAATAACTGGTTGGAATACATATCTGGTTAGATTATGATTATTAAATAAATTCTGAGGTTTAATGCTTTATTTCAGCCTTAAACACTGTCCTGCATTTAGGTTAAGGGAATACTACAGAATCATCATCACCGTTGGTGGGAAGTATAGCTCTTATGCTAAATATTTTAAGATTGGAACTGCTAGAAAACCCTGGATCTAGACATTACCAAAGACCAGTTCTAATTCCAAAACTTGGTCTGGAACTGTGTTTATCCCCCAAAGTCTTCAAGAAAGTGGGTGTTTGGATTTGGTCTGCAGGTCTTGAGTGATTAGAGAAGCAGCCTAAGTCCGCTAAGCTTGTTCATAAGGATTATCTCAGATTTATTGACTCAAATTCAAGAGATTATTTGAGATTAATCATAATGACTCTGATGGAATATGATAATTTAATCCATCCCTTTAGTAAAGGTAGGCATGCTCAGACATGTGACATAGTATAAATTCCATTATTTCTCATAAATTTATCTTATAATTACCAACATATGTTTATAGTTAATAGTTTCTTTTATTAAAATTAAACCCTAAAGTTGGGAAATTATGATGAGTTTATAAAAATATTAAAGTATTGGCCGGGCGCGGTGGCTCAAGCCTGTAATCCCAGCACTTTGGGAGGCCGAGGCGGGTGGATCACGAGGTCAGAAGATCGAGACCCTCCTGGCTAACACGGTGAAACCCCGTCTCTACTAAAATACAAAAAACTAGCCGGGCGCGGTGGCGGGCGCCTGTAGTCCCAGCTACTCCGAGGCTGAGGCGGGAGAATGGCGGGAACCCGGGAGGCGGAGCTTGCAGTGAGCCGAGATCGCGCCACTGCACTCCAGCCTGGGCGACACAGCGAGACTCCGTCTTAAAAAAAAAAAAAAGAAAGAAAAAAAAAAATTAAAGTATTAGTGTTTACTCTGACTTCACATTCCTCTTAAAAGGCTCAATTAAACTCTCTAGGACAATAATATGGATCAAGTTTCATAGTAATGAGCACATGAGCTCATCGTGATGTATATGTGAAACTGTGCATCACAAATGTACAGTTTACCATGAGTTAAATTACTGTATTTTAATAGTGCAAACATAGTTATTGCTTAACCATGTGATTAAAAATTATTCTCAAATATTAACTGACTAAATATTGCAGTCTGATTTATATAACCAGTGTGAACTTCATATATTCTGATCTATGAAATAGGTTATTCACAAAACAACTTGGATAAATATTGAATAGAAGCTTTCTGATTCATGCTTAAAAACATATTAAAATATTTAAAATAATTTGATAATCGTCATACCTCATTTACTTTTGACTCTTTCAAAATACAATAATCATTTAGTACTTCTGAATTTCTACATCAAATTCAGATATGATGACTCAACCTGGAAGAATTAGGGGTGGAAATGGGCTTTTCTGTTTACCTACGCATGAGGAGCTCCAGGTTTGACTTCATTTCTTCCTTTTTGAATTTAAGGCAGAAAGCAGAATTATTAGTCCTACTAATCACCTGCCTACAGCAGAAGAGGAAAAAAAAAAAATGGCAGAGTATTCTTAAACCATATTGACATTGCTTTTATTTACTCTTTCAGAATGGTTGAAGTATCCATATGCATTTTTATCTAAAATATCTAATTAAACATTGGCAACAGAATTTTGAAATGTTGAGAAGAAAATGTATAAAACATATACCACTCACTGGCTTTAGAAAATATTCAAAAGTTTTCCAACCGGGATCTGACTATGATTCCTAATTAGTAGCTGCAACTCCAAAATTCAATAATTTTTGTTGTTGCTGTTGTTGCTGTTAAGGACTTTAGTTGTCAAGATCCTTTTAAATATACCCCCATTCTATTTTATGCTTCTTTTATAAAGTTACTTTTTTCATTATATAAGTATTATGAACCACTAAGAACAACCTTAAAAAAAAAAAAAAAA
>NW_016807444.1:117505-127919 GCF_001698545.2 Rhinopithecus bieti | reverse complement strand
AAAAAAAAAAAAAAAACCTTAAAAAAAAAAAAAGAAAACGCAAACCCTAGTTTGACACGTTGAATGCATACTTTTAAATTATTAAAAAATCTTTAATTAGAATAAAAATGTGGTAATGTTATATACACACATGCACATATATACACACTATGAAATGCTTATGAGATATTAGAAATTCCCAACCAATAGTTAAAACTAGTGTGTATGAATTAAAGTTCCATGCTGTTTACTAATAGTTAATTTTCAACCACTTCTAAATTAAATAATTTGTTTAATTTTAATTAGTTCAGAATTGGTTAAACTAAAACATTACATAAAAATAGTAAAATTTATTAACTGATTTTTTAAAACTCAGTAAATTCTAAGCTACTTAGAGAGCTCACGACAAATGAGGTTAAGAAAGACATTTTCATATAGTGGTTATTTTAGTGTCTTGTTTTTTCCCATCATTTGTTTTCATTTTGGCTTTGATTTTAAATTCTCTTTTCTTCACTTGCTTGTCTTAAAATATAAAATTTTGATATTTTTCCCAGAATTTCTGAAGAGATATGGCAGACTATTCAAAGCATACTTTTGAGAAAAGTGTGGTTACCTAGTTACCCATTCCATCAAAACCTGACACTTGCCAGGCATTTGTTGCTGAAATTCATCTGTAGATTTTTTTAGAAGATTGATTCAAGGCCACATAAAGGGTTTACTCTTTTACCTACTCCCTTCAATGTATTACAGTTAAAATGTGGTGTATTTTGTGTGTATATCTATCCATAGAATGGTTGATACAAACAAACAAACAGATCTAGTGTGCTTCACAATTTACTAGCGTGTTTGTGTTTTGCCTCTTCATGTTGATTATCCTTAAGGTAATAGAAGAGAATATGACTGATTAAACTTATCAGAAAAAATAAACAAAATTTAAAAAGAAAAAGTTAGCATCTAGTGCTACTGTGTCCCACAGGTTCTTCTACATTGACCCACACTACCTCCACTGGTGAGTTAGAGGAGCATAACAGGACTACCACTGGTGCTCTTGCTGTTGCTAGCACACCTGCAGATGTTACTGTATCCAGTGTTACAGCTGTCACCATCCATAGACTTTCCGAGGAACAGCGAGTGCAAGTTACAAGTCTCAGAAATTCAGGTCTGGACCCCAACACGTCCAAGGACGGGCTCTCTCCTCATCAAGCAGATACACAAAGTACCAGGAGAAGACCAAGACATGCTGAACAGATAGAAAGAACTAAAGAGCTTGCAGTTGTTACTCATAGAGGTATTGGATGTTATTTTACTTGTGCCCATTTAGTTACAGCCAAAGCTATATTTTGGTAATGATTCTAATTAGAGAATGAGCAGAAAGAGAGCCAAGATGTAGAAAGCAAAAGAAAAAGTTCAAAGTAGCTGAAAAATATGAATAGTAACACCGAAAACTGGAATAATTTGAAAGCATAGAAATTGAAATTTAAAAATAAGTCAGAGTCAATGCAAATGTTGGAGAGGGAGGGGGAAAAATTTGAACAGAAATAATTCATAAACAGGACAGTAAAAACAAATACCAAATACCTATTATTATTCCATACCAGTTATGATGATGTTCATGAAACAGGAAAATAAAGTAGCCAGTTTTGATTAATAAGTGCATATATTTACCCATAGACGATTTACCCCATGTAGTAATTTTTGGTGTTTGCATGATATTTTTATGTTATGCAAATGTTACTTAGTACTTGAGAATATGTACAGTTTGATTGGGAAACATAGAAACGCTATGTCTGGTGATCATTTTACATAGCTTATTCTTTGCCTGACCCATATGATTGCATTGAAAGATTTCCATTTTGAAAAGTTAACAGCTATTCATTGATATTTATGGCTCCAAAATTTAAGTAGTCTTTAAGTGTCAAATTTATTTTAGAGAAAATGACATAAAACCACATCATATATTGGTAATTTTCTACTCAATTAATATAAGCCTACCTTTTACAAAATAAAGAAGTCTAGAAAACACATTTTTCTGTTTCTTGGTGGCAAGTGTCATAGAGAAGTTTAGGAAAAAAATTCAATGTAATGTAAAAGATTAAAAGGTCTTTATATCAATATATGTATCAGTAAGAACATTAATTGAACATATTTCAGTATAAAATATCTGCTACATTTCAAAGATATCAAAATATTTTCTCTAAACTGACTATGGTTTTTGTAGTGTGATTAGGAATGGTTTATACAGACCATGATTTAAACAATGGGGAGCCATTCAATACTTAGAGCACAAGAAGGATAGAAATCAAGACATCTTTACATACATTAATTGAAAATTATACAAAAATATCTCAGAAGTTTGTTTCCATTCGAATTAGTACTGAAAGTACTTACTTTGATTCTCTTTAACGAGGCACATTCTAAAATGAATTTTAACTGGTAATAGTCTTCTCAAAAGATTAAATCAATATCACCTTGATTCTGTATTCACTTTCCCATGATAAATATTCATTCATAAGAATATAGGGACCATTTTAAAATTTTGATTTGCTCAATCAGGTAAACAGTTTTTGTCTTATTACCAGAAAATTTAAGTAGGTAAAATTATATTAAAATGTTAAAAACTATTTTTTCATTCTCTTTGGAAAACTTCACGAGCTAATATTGGTAGGCTACCTGGAAATTATTATTACCCATTATATAGAAGGAGGATAATTTCTGACATAAGTTTATCATAAAACTAACTAATAATATTATTTCTGCTTTAGCCAAAGTTTGCCATCAAGTGGTGTGAGAAACTTTGTGGTTAAAAATTAAAATTTTATATAACTTGGAAAAATAATTCAGACTGAAAATAGAAAAGGTGATAGTCAACTATTAAATTAAATTAAATAATTTTAAGATGGTTCCATATAAAATTTTTAAGTTTCTTCAAGTAAATTTTAATTAAGCATCAAGAGTACTTCCTGGGTAGATTCCAAATCAGTGCTCAAACTTTCCCCGTTGTTATCATAAGCTCCTAGTGCTGTTTGAGAGACTGATACCTGTTTTACTCTTCCCCATATTCTTTACAAAATGGTGATTTTGAATTTAATATGCATTCAGTGGTGCCATGTACCTTGGAAATGTATTCCTCATTTATTTTTTAAATTAGATGTAAAACATTATATGGAAAACATTTTTAATGTATTCATCATTATTGACAGTGACTTAAATTGTTACACTTTTATCAACTATCTCTTTTAATTCAAATTGGTTCTTCTGTTTCTTCTTCTCACTACTATTTCAGTGATTTTGGTTTGCTACTTATCTATTACACTCTGGACACAATCTCTTAGTATTATGGGCAAAAATATTTATCAGTGCTAAGAGTAGAGGAAACCTATTATTCTATTGCGTAGTGTTTACTAAAGTTCTCAAAATATAGCTATGCCCTTAGTTATGAAACTATCTTCTAAGACTTGATTACCAGCAGGTCCAGATTTCTAAATTGGAAATGGCTGACATCAAACCAGTATTATTTTGAAAATAATAATTTTGGCTCAGACACAATGGCTAAAATCCTTACTCAGTATCAGATTCTGTTCTAGAGGGAATAAAGATAAATAATGCATGACCCGTTCCTGCAGGACACTGCAATAGAGTCGAGGACATAGAGAAACCCATTCTAGTTGCACAAGATAGATTTTGTAAAATGAATTCTGATCAAAGTTCTAAAGAAGTTATAGTATGTATGCAGAGAGTGAGTCTTTTAAGTTACTTTTTCAATAAGTTGGTAAGCAACCCAAAACTATTTTTTTTAGATATTTCAGAAAAAAAAATTGTACTCCTCTAATCTATTATCCACAATGTAGTTAAAATGAACTTTTATAAATAAAAATCCAGTCATCTAACTCGACTCTTCTAAAGCTTTCAGTGATTTCTCAATGCCCTTAAGAGTAAAGTAGAAACTTGGTGAGGACCCACAGGAAACTGCATGATCTGGGTTTTTTCCATATTTCCAAATTCATCTCATGTAACTCTCACAATCACTCTATTATTTTGCAAAACACAATTTATTTTAATTAGTCAATCACTGTATTCTTTTCTCCCTAAAGGTACTCTGAGAAGCTAATCCTTGTTTCTTTTAACCACATAATTCTAATTTCCTTTCCAAGATTTAGTTTAAATTTTTACCTCTAGGAAGGTTAGGTATTCTTCTTATAACTTGCCATTGTTATAAGAGGCATTTGTAATCATCAGCCCTATAACTTTTCCTGTAAGATTTAAACTGTCTGAGGACAAGGAGTGGATGGGTTTTATTCATGCTGCATTTTCAGCACTTAGTATAGTTTCTGACCAATAGATATTTTTTAAAAATAGTTGTCAAACTAATGAATAAGTGTTTACAATTTCACTTGCTAGAAAATTACTTAAAGGCTTGAAATTACCTTCTTCAAAATAATGAAATCTCTACATATTTCAGTGTTAAAGGTAACTACATTTTGTCACAGTTATACCAGTTATTTTAAAAATAAAGGCAACAATATCGTCATTAATCCATAATAATATATTGCTTCTATTGTATTAGTAGTTCAAAATTCACAAAACGGAACTGGATATAAAGGCCTTGCTTATAGCCTTTGAACAATTATAAAATCAAAATAATTTTATAATTAACCATTAGAAAATTGTAAAGTCAAAATGTCCTATGAAAATATTCTAATGGATATTATTTTGCTAAAGTTAATTACAGTGTAAAACAGAAATATAAGAGATTACTATAGCATAGGTCCATTTGATGTCTGCAAGTTCATGCTATTTTGCAGTACATAATAATTTAATATTTTTAATTTTTGAATTCACATTGCAATTAAACTTTCAGTTTTATAATGTCTTTTGATCATTAATGGTTCCCAATTTATCTGTTTTTATAAACTGGGGCATATATTAATAATTGACATCAATATTATTATGAACACATAGAAAACATGGATTACACACAGTATTTTGTACTTGATGTGTATAGAGTCAATCTATGTGTTAATTAAGTAAATTAACACATCGATAAATTAAATCACTATAACTATCTAAATAACAACTGTAAAATTAATGAATAATCTGGAAAACTTGAAATATTTCTCAAATATATTTTCAGTTCTTTATAGGGTATCATTCCAATTAATTTTCCTATTGTACTATAGTTAAAACATCAATAATTTAAATTATCTTAATTTTTTTACTTTCTACTTTTCTCAGTAACAGAAAATTATTTCTAATCTCCTCCATTTGAAGATTCTTTGTACGTTGAGATAAAAAGAAGCAAAAGAGAAAGAAAATAAATAATGTTGGTTTAGATCTCTTAAAAATGCATATTAACACCACACCACTTTGCTGTATTAGTGTCCAATAGCCCTCAAAATGAGAATTTAATATTTATTGGCTGAATTTTTGTCCACCTTTGCCAACTACTATGTTTGTTCAGGTCAAATGAACAATTATAGCTCAATTTTTATATTTGCAAAGTAGTTTTGTAGTATCATAATATTACATCAGGGTTATTATAAGCATTAAATATAGTAATGATTGGAAGTGCCATAAACTCTTAGGTATTTTCTCCCAATGCAAAGATAAAAAAAAAAAAAAATTGCTTACTATCAACTTTGAGTTTTGGTCAAAGAACTAGGCTGAGAATATACTTTGCTCCTTGTTAGCTTTATGATCTTGAGCAGTAAGTTCAATTCCCAAAGTCACAACTCAGTAGCTAAGAACACCTGCATCATAGGATGGTTGTTATTTTCATTTTATTCACAAAATACGTATTGACTCTTGTGATGTGCATGACGTTGTACTGGATAGCAGGTATATGAGAATGAACAATACAATCTATGCCATAGAACAGTCTACATAACGTTAAATAAAAAGAATAATCACAAATTTATTATGAGAAACATTTGCATAGCAGCATTTTTGAAATGTTACTGAATTACAGTAGTGGGACTAACAACCTCTAAATATGAATCAAAGAGCGCTGCTCAGAGAATATTTGAACTAATTATTGAAAGATGAGGCCGGGCGCGGTGGCTCACGCCTGTAATTTCAGCACTTTGGGAGGCCAGGGTGGTTGGATCACGAGGTCAGGAGATCGAGACCATCCTGGCTAACACGGTGAAACCCCATCTCTAATAAAAATACAAAAAAATTAGCTGGGCGTGGTGGCGGGCGCCTGTAGTCTCAGCTACTCGGGAGGCTGAGGCAGGAGAATGGCGTGAACCCGGGAGGTGGAGCTTCCAGTGAGCCGAGATGGCACCACTGCACTCCAGCCTGGGCGACAGAGCGAGAGAGACTCCATCTCAAAAAAAAAAAGAAAAAAAAAGGAAGAAAGATGAATAAATATTTGAAACTAGTAGATTATATTTATGTTACTAAGACTCATTAAAAATGGTTTGAGTGGGTATTTAGGCTTTTACATTTGAAGGAAGACATACATTAATATAAGTAAGCTTAAAATAATTGACTTTTATTTACAAAATATCTAGATGTTTAAAATTAGATATATCTAGTGACATTTGTAAATTCATCAGAATAATTTGCTGCCTTAGCTATAAGATCTCTTTTGATGTCATTTCATGTTTAACTTAAAAATCTTTTTCAATAATCCCTAAACTCTAAAGCTTGATATTATAGACTTAAGGAATTTACCTAACATTGACTTGAAAATAGCAAAACCTGTGTAATGACACGATTTTAGAAATGATAAGTAAATTTTCCTGTGTTTCTAGAATTATCTATTTTAGAATTAGATGGGAACTTACAGATCATCTCGTACAATATCATTATTTTGTAGAGAAAATTGTGGCCTGGCAGAGACTGTATAAAAATCCAGTCTTAGACTAGTATTGATAGTCCTAGACTAGTATTGATTCATTCAAGATTCATTTAGTGTCTGATATTTGGTCTTTCACTAAGTGATGTTAAAGTTGAAGTAACATAGATTATAAGCACAATTGAGTATCCTGTCCCAAGGAGTTATTTGTCATATTTTGTTATGTTAAATAATAATTAAGATGTGTTTAATCCACCTTATTTTACTTTAGCATTGCTTTTCTTGGAGACTTTAGTAGAATTATATTTCTATTATCATTTTTTCAATATGTGGACAAGTTCTGTCAGCTGTTAAAGAACAGTCTTGATAGTTGCTGTTTTTAAGAACAAAATTTGGATATATTCTTCTGGGAATGTTTTCATATAAACATATAATAATTATTAATTATTTTTATTGGACTTCCCAATGGGAATTTAACTTAGATAACTACAATATCTTACAGAATTAAATATTTGTTATGGGGCTTTTATAGACATTACTACTGTTTGTTTTGACATAGTATAGTCAGTTATGCCACAGTACATTTAATGCTAATGACCATATCAGTGGGATATTACTTTGGTTAATAAAGTTACATGAAATTATGTTGAATTGAGATTGAATATGATATAGACTTTTCTCCTCCAAAACTAGAGCTTAAAAGAAAATCTAACAGTTTTTAAATAAGTATATTATTTATTATTCTTAAGTTTAAGGTAAGAACAGTTAATTCAGCATAAAACATTTATTTTAGGTGACCACTTTTAATCCAAAGAAGCAGCAATTTTTTATTTTTACTATAATTTATATTGTTTTCAAGTAAGCTCATCTGAATATTTATAAGGCTCAACAAAAATAAGAAAACAGCAAATTATTATACACATTTAATATTCACATTAAATTACCAGCTTATGTCAGAAGTTAAGATTACTATGTAACAAATTTGATTCAATAACTGGTGTAACACTCTTCTACCTCAAAAACTGCATTGTGTGAAAGCAACAATTTTTAGGTGCCTATTACGTGCTCATCACTAATAGGCTATATTATTATGCATAAAATATATTTTCAATGTTTTCAAGTGTTCGCAAGAAACTAACACTATTTTCAAATATTCTATTAAGACTTTTATAAAGTATACATTTCTAAATCTAAAACATGTTGTTTTTAAAATCTTAATAAGCATTATAACAATGAGGGAGTTAGTTTGTGAGTAGTCATGTAAATATATTTTTATGGATACTAATGTATGCTCAGCAAGTAATCAGTTATCAGGGTTTTATTGTACATCTTATCTTTCACTAAGCATGTGATGAATTCAAAAGTATATTGTATAGTCTCTATTCCCAAACGAAAAGTTTAGAGATTAGATTACAGAAAAAAATTGTAGGTCAATTATAAGAGAAAGAATTACCACAGAACAAGTATGGCATGTGAGGAAGGATGAGGTAAAACTGGCTTCAAATGCTTGATATGTTGTTCTGTGTAAGAGAGATTAAATCTGTCCTCTGGCATAGGTTGTAAAATTTAGTGTATGGAACCATAAGACAGTGCAAAGCAGTTTATTATAAAGAAGACTGATTTAACATTCAGGTTTTTTTTTTTTTTTTTTTTCAAATATAAATTCTGTGCTACTGGAAGCAGTGAATTTTCAAAGTCATTCCAGCATAGGTTGTAATGGACAAAGTGGGTATTTAAAAATCACTAAAGCATCAAAGAGTATCTTAATAATATGATTGTTACTGTCCCTTTTAATCCTAAAAGTCTATGACTCTGTAGAGAGATATTATGTATTAATTAATGTATTTGCCATCACTTTATATTCCCTACTGGTGTTGAGCTGACATATACTTATTTTAATTATTATTTATAGCCAATGTGAAAACAAACATAGAAGTGGCCAGTGCTACCATCAAGGAATTTAGAGATTAGCAATGTACTTATCTCATTAAATGTGAAATCAGCCACATGTACTTTTTTTTTGTTTGTTTCTGGGCCCAGTGCCCACATCTGTGCCTTAAATTTGAAAGCTTCTTTATTTGGAAGTCCAATCCTAGCTGTTCTTTTAGGCAGTGTTATTTCTAACAACAGATGACAGTGCTATTCTTACTCTCTTCACCACCACATTCTACTATTTATTTATTCACTCATTTTTCTATATTCTTTCTTTTTTCTTTCTGTTTTTCTTTTTTTCTCTTTATTTCTTTTCACTTTTTTTCTGTTCCATGTTCTTTTCTTTTAATTTTTTTTCTCTCTCAAAATATCCACTGAGTGCCAAGCTGTCTTCCAATTGCTGGGTATACAGTATTGAACAAAACTTAGTAGACCCTGCTTTATTGAACTTATATTCAAGTGAAGAAGAAAAAGACAATAGACAAGTAAATAATTGTCTGATGGTAAGATAGATGGATTCCTACATTAGTTTGGATGGTAAGGAAAGGCTTCTTTGGGGAGTTAAAATTTAAACTGAGACCTAAATAACAGAAAGGAGACAGAGATGCTCTTGGAGTTATGCTTTGCAGTTTCTCAGAGGAGAAAGCACACCAGGAAAAGAAAACAGTTAGTTATAAAGAGCTTGAGTTGTAACTTGAGAAAAAGAAAACCCACTAATTCTGGTACTCAATGCACCAGGAGGAGAGTAAGGTAGATGAGGTGGGAAACCTAGGTAGGAAAAACACCATTTGACTTTTAGGCCTTAAAATGAGCTTTATTTTATCTAAACCATTAGTGGACTTTAGCAGGGAACATATATTACCAAATGTAATTTTAAAGGAATCACTTTAGCATGAATTTAAAGAAGAAATTTCAAGTGAATAGGTGTAATCAGACAAAACAGTAAGATATACAGAAGTGCAAGTAACAGTTGATAGTTACGTGGAGTATAGGTCTTATAGTATGCTTCTCAAATTTCATTGTGGACATGAATCATCTAGTAGTCTTGTTCAAATGCAGGTTGTGACTTGACGAAATTGGAGTTGGAGCTGAGATTTCGCATTTCTAACAGATCTCTAGGTTTGCTCATACATTAAGTAGCAAGAACTTAGATGAAGATGATCATCATGGAGCGAGAACAATATTTGTCACACAGTCCCAACCCTGTCTATTCCTCATAGGATTTTTGTTCTCCACTAGGATAAAAACATTGTTGACAAGCTATCTCGGATAATATAGCAAAAGCTAAACTTTAATTCCATAAGAGTGACTCAAATGGTGGGAAATTTATGACTGGAAGGGATATTTTAAGGCAGATGGATTTTCTGAATCAATATTAATGACAACAATTAGTTTTGACAACCTTTAAGGATGGCTGAGCTATTGACATTCATTATGATTTTACTGGAAAGATAAAAAAAGGAATAGATGAATAAGAAAATCAGTACCAAGTCAAATTTTAGCTCTCAATTTTAAATTTTACCCTAAATTCTGTACTTTAAAATGCTTGTTTTTCAATGTATCAAATAACAAAGAGAACAAAACATCGAGGTTTAGTTTCCCTTTACTTACCATGTTTCAAATCCCCGAAAGGTTAATAGATAGAGGTAAAACAGTAAATAAATAAATAAATAAATAAATAAATAAATAAATTTAAAAAAAGAA
>NW_016807444.1:94974-117281 GCF_001698545.2 Rhinopithecus bieti | reverse complement strand
TATTTTAATAGCATCTTTAAAGCATAACTAATAATAGACTCCAGAATTTATAACTTTAAAAAAATTATCTGGTTTTATATAATTCTTATAGAATTACTTAATGTTATTCATTTTATTTATTTATTTAGGATGTGAGAACTTTGACATTGGTAAAGTGAATACATAAAACAGGGGAATATCAACATTGGGGTGAAGAATATATAAATATATAAATATATATAAATATTGATCATTGTATGCTTTATCAATATCCTGCCATACTTTTGTTTACTTTTCCATTGTTCTCTTGACTTTTCCCTAATTATGTTACTTAATGGAAAGTTGTGTTCAATGTTTATAACTATGGCTATTTAATAATTCATGTTCAGAAATATACCAGTTTATGACTTAAATACATATTTATTGAATAGCATCCTTATTTTCTATCCATTACCTTATTTCATCACATTTTGAAATTGTCAAAGCAATGTCATTCATAACAGTGAATACATTTTATAATTTTAATTCTTTTATATTTTGTTAAATAAGTTGTCTTTAAGAAGAAAGAAGAGAAAAAATAAAATGTTAGAATTTACTTGTTAACAGGTTTATGCGCTTTTAAATGTATTAGATAAAAGTACTCAGAATGTCTGAGGACTTGAATGACAATATTAAACAATGAAATTTTATTTTATTCACAAATGGCAAATCTGCAAGTAACCATTTTAACATTTTTATCCAATGCTACCCTTCAAGCCATGCTTTTGAGTTAGTACTATGTAAAGATTTTAAGAATTTCTGATCTCAATGTTCTTATTTCCTTTGAGTAATTCTTTAAGGAAACCTACTTTTTTTTCAGATTTTCAACCACTTTGTTTTGTTCACCTGCAACCATTGATCAGATATCTTATTAGCTTATTATCGTATTAACACACGATTTCTCATTTTTAATAGAATGAGCAAATAAGGAAAGATAATAATATGTACTGAATTGATCAAAAGGGAAAGCTTAAGTTTAAAGATCAGAGATGAAACAGTTTTGCGTGTAGCTCATTTCCCCAAATGGTTACCAGAGCTTGTTTTACCTGTGAATGAGATGGTCACAGTGAATGTGACGTATGTGACTTTTAAATCTTTTTCTTTGTTAAAATATTTTGAAGGGGCTAGACTTTCTATTTGTGCTCAAAGCTGATGCCAAAGCAGACTCCGCTGCCTTTTGGAATATGAAGAAATGGTCCTATGTAGAGACATTTTTATCTTGTTCAGAATTATTTCAGGGCATTTTCACCCACTTTTGCAACAAGCTGCTTTCCTTGCATGTAGTTTTCTAGAGCATATGGTTACCCTGCTGTGCACAGAGTGAAACCACACAACTAATCTTTACAATTTTAGGAAGAGCAGAACCTTCATATATGGCAAACAGCATGGTGTTAGGTTTAGGGTGCATTGCATAGGATATTTTTCTCTTCACAGTTACATCATTTGTATTCTAAAACATGGACTATTGCTTTTTACTGTTAATGCTTGATATTTCTTTATTTAAATTATTCTTCCAATGGTATTTTCTCATAATAGCAAATGAAACTAAAGTGACAGAAATTTATAGATTAATTTTATCCAGAGCTCAGAGATGTTAGAAATTTTTCATTGAGGAGGCTTATATTAAGGGAGGAAAAAAAAGCCTCATCAACTCTTCTGAACTTTCCCTTTAGAAACAAATGCAGCCAAAGATGATTTTACTAAAAGGACTAGATGATGATTTGAATTTCAACTGATTTGAAAAGCAGTTGGCTTTTGCTACACCTTTAAATTCATCTGTTCACACCTTTAAAACAAAGTATTATGAGGCTTCAGGCCATGGGGTTATACTTGGCACTATTATCAGATAACTGATGTCTTCATTCAATATTAAATCCAGTTAATAAAGCTTTTATGACTTATTAAGGTAAACATATTTAGGGTCAAATATTGTTGATTACTTAAAATTTTATATTCAAATGAATAAATTAGGATAGGGTACACTAATTGCATCTATTTACGGTTTTCTAAGACACATACTTGAGAGAGTTCTGATTGAATATATGGAATTATGTTATCTATAGTCAGGTGGTATAGATGATAGTATTGAAGTTTTAGAGTCAAATGAATGACCATATTTTATTAATCTATCAATAACCTTGGGCAATTAATTTAGCTCTTCTCCGTTTCCACATCTTTTAAAAGGGGCAATAATTTTACATGGATATTTTGTGATTTCAATGAGACAGTACACATAGAGTACCTAATGCTTTAGATGCACAGCCAGTAAATCATATTGCCCCTTTCTGGATCATTTGCAAGAATAAAATATACTCTGGCTATATAAAAATCCTGTAAGGTAAAGATAAATGTGAACAAATTTATTTAAAAAAGATTAGCACAGAGTTTTAAATGTCTTAGCTAGCTCATTTCCTTAGGAAAAAAAATACATAGTTTAATGAAATATTGATATGGAATACTGGATACAAGTATATACAGTTTGATTTAACACTATTCATATTGCTCTCACCTATAAGTTATACAAAAGTAAAGTGTAACATTCAGCTCATCTCAGATTTCTATTAACTCCATATTTTTTCTTGACAGTTTCACTTTTAATAGAATTACTTTTCAATTTCAATACAGCCAACTCATTTAAATTTTTGTTTATCTACTCTATATTTGTGAATCTCTATGTTTCTTACAGACATAATTGCTAGAAAACAGCACAGTTGTGTTGTCTAGATTTTCAAAACATTTTCTAAGAAAAAAGTGAGCAACCAATGGTAGGATGATGAGCAACAGCCAACAGTAATTCTACCTAGATATTATCCTTTGAAGTACAATGGTGGTCATAAATTAAGAGATGTTATTGAATACAATATCTGAGATGTAGATTTCAATTACATCTCTAATAATTTCCATGTACCAGTGGTATATTCATCAGAGTACATTTAGAAACAAAAGAATGTTGCCTAATTTGAGGAAGTTTTACTTACAAAGGATTATTTCCAAATGAGTGAATGTAAAGAAACCACAAGGAACGATGCTGTAACCTATAGTAGCGGTAGCTGGGCTGTCATGATTCCCAACTTGTTGGGATAAAGAGAGTGAGATGTTGGACAAAGTCACTTATTGTAGCCTGGCATGAAAGGACAAATGCCCTTTAATTAGGAGTCCTAACAAACTCCAATAATTGCAATGGCGAGGAATCCTGTGGAATAAAAATTCTGATCTTAAGTTCCTCCCTCCCTTCATCCGCCTGCTGGAATCCCCCAGAGGTTAAGGGAGTCTGCTAATAGAGTCTAGTGCTTCAAAAGTTTAAATGTTAAGACGAATCACCTGGGGATCTTGTTAAACTGCAGATTCTAATTCAATAGTTTTCAGTGGTGCTCTATATTCTGCTTTTCTAACAAGCTCCCAGGTGACGCCAATGCTTCTAATGCAATGCCACAATTTGTGTAGCAAGGATGTAGCCATTCAGATCAAACTTCTGGGCAGAGAACAAGGAGAATAGGGAGAATGGACTTGGAAAGGCAAATATAAAACATAGATGGGTATGATGAGTGTGTTGGCATTTTGAATAGCCATGAAATTAGCGATAAAACACTGCATTAGATACAACCATCAGAACCCATCTATGTTTATTTTAAACAGAATCTAGGCACTAATATTAATATTTCTAGTGAACTTTAGTAAAATATAATGACCTGAAATCACAGGGATGACGGGCTGTTGTTATTTATTAAAGCAATTCATTTTCTTCTTTTTTTATGTAATTTTTTCGTAAATTTATAAAATCATTCAATGCACTAATGAAATTCATAGTGGAAGAATATATGTCACTGTCCATCGTCTGAAGAAAGTCACTAACTTTGACTGCTGTTTTCAAAAGTTGCTTCTTTCTTAACAAATCTCATTTTAGAAGGCATTACAGAATACATAAGTGATTTCTTATGTTAAGTGCAAAACAAATATTTAATGTAATAATATTTTACCATGAGTAAGAAAATATTAATGTTATAATTTTTTGGATTACAATTTATAATCAAATTATCTATGATAAAATTAACTTTTGAAATGAAAATGCAAATTAGAAACAAAACAAAACAGAAAATCACTTGTATTCTAGAGAACATAATATATCAAACAAAAAAGTCCCAAGAAAGTGCATAAATTAGTGGATATTAACTGTACAACCAAAAACAATTTAAAAACTTAATATGAAGCTGTCAGAAAATAAAGATTAAAAACAATTAAGGGCAGACAGTTTTAAAGTGTTAAAAGTATCTGTGAACTATACCAATGGTAACTCTTCCCATATGGTGACTTTTATTATGCCAATTATAAAAATCCCTAAAGAGAATATAAAAAATTCCACATTTTTCATATAATCCTGACATTTTACAGCATACCATAACTGTAAGACCTGTTACGCCAAGCATTGCGGGTGCATCTGCTGTTATCTGCATAAGTGTTATGGTTTCCTGAATTTGTTCCATTTCTAGGAAGAAAGCAAGCCCATATACAAATTTTAGAGTCTCTATGCAATGATTAGTTACATGATTTTTTAGCCAGTTATGTAGTCTGTTCACAGTCTCCTAAGAATTAATAACTTTATCCAATCCTTAATTCCTATGAAAATTAACAAATTGGTTTTATTAAAACACAATGTCTCCTCTCCATACTCACCTTAATATTATAAATGGTAAATAATATTAGTACAAATAACTGACATTTAAAGATTCTTGCTACATGTTGATTTCTAAATTTATTGTCTAATTTAAGCACAATAGTAAAATTATGATTATATATTTTCTTTACCCTAAAAATTGAGCATCATATACATTTTATATTTACACATCATACATGAAAGAGTGATATGTGCAAATGAGCACTGTGGCATCATTAGGAGTTTAAGATTTAAAAAAATATATTGGCTTTTCTGAACCATATTATTTATCTCTAACGGTTTTATAAATGGAGAGTATATTATGATTTTAAATAAATATAAAAATGAATATATACTATTTCCTAATAAACTTAACTAGTTCAATTCCATCATTTATGAATTTAAAAATATTTTAAATCCTGTGTATCCCTAGTATGTTTATCTCTACCAATGAATTTTTCTGCGCTTTAAGAACTTTTTTTAATTTTTATTTTTTGTGTGCTTTTTAAAATACTTTGTTGTACTACTACATTTCTCATCAAATTATAACCATTGGTTTTCTTTATACAAAGTGTATCTTCATTTATTTTTAACATATTTTGAAGTAAAATATTTTTCACAAAGATTCATGAGCTACTTAATATTATGTCACTGAGTTTTCTATTATATCTTCTTCCTATGTAACCCAGAAACATTATCTAATTGTTGCAGGATACCTCTAGTCACTTTTTTAAAAACTATGCTACAGAAACATTTATAAGTCATATTATTTTCTCAGAAGTTTGTATTATTAATACAGTAGTAAACCTTATATGAAAGATGTTAAAGGAGATACTGCAGGAGTATAGTTTAGTTTTCAATCTAGCAGCAGTATAGTTTCTTGATTTTTCTTTGTCTAAGGATTACATCAAAGAAGTCATCATTAGCAGTCTCTGTGAAAATATGTTCTGAAAAGTGTTTTGTTAAGCTAGTACAGGATGTAGAAAAAAAAAGTTAAATTTTTGTACTTGTTGACTTGTAACATAGAGCCACTATTTACTTATAAACCAACAACAAAAAAGTCATCTTTACACAGTTAAATAATTTTATAACTCCCCTACACATTTAAATCTCTGAAATAGAACTGATAATTCTGATTACATTAGTCTTTCTTTCCTCTTGCCCAAATTCTACTCCTAAATAGTTAAGAATTACATCTCTTAGAACTGTATAGCAAAGTTAATCAACATGTCCCATGTCTTATAGACTGGGAACATAGGTCTGCTAACTCCTAATCCAGTAAGTGAAATGCCAAAAATAGCACACTGTGTTTTGACATTACTTTAACCTCATAGTCAGTGACTGATTAGTCTTAGTATTCATGTAAATAAATGTACTGTCAATAGTGATATGTGCCACTTTCTCAAAATCAAATACACACACAGAGACATGTTAGTTATTTTCAATATCCAAAACATTAAAAGGAAATTATTTTTATTAGTAGTATAGTTTATTAGTTTACTATAAAGTGAAAGACAAGATTATAATTAATAAATTCAAAATAAAAAGTGGGAAACGCATATCTAGGTATCATCAAACACAGTACAAAAGAAGAAGAGAAAGGCATTATTGTACATTTGAAAAGAAAGGTTAAAATGAAGCAGAAATAAACAAAAACATAAACAAGCTACTAGTGACTTACTTGTTCTTAAGAAATTATTTTCCTTTTTAAAAGAATTATGATATGATTGAATTATCGATTTATAATACAGTTACTGACACTTCCAAGATGCTTTATTGTTAAAATAAATACTACAAGTTTGGAAGAATAAAATAAATACAAGGTTAGAGTATTCCATTCATTTTACCTTCATTATTGTATTAGAATATAATCTAAGTGGAAAATGAGGAGGGCTTCAGAATGTTCTGAAAGCATTTAATAAATGTCACTGTCTTCTGTGAGAGCCCCATGCAAACATGAAAGCAAATTATTTCTAATTAAAACAATGTTCTGCTAACTAATACTAAACATGTCTGTTTCTTCTTTTTCAAAGATAAATGTTCTGCATATTACATATTTTCACTATATATGCATAGCAATGAAATAGAATAATATATTTCAGATAAGTAACTTTTGAGATTATGTAATGAGGGATTCAATTTTTAAAGGAACTTCAAGCCAGGGAATGTTTTATGACTTTAAGTTATAGAAGCTCAGTGATAAAAGGACCAATTAAAGGTTACCTTTTCCAAATCTCCAACTGATACTTAAATTCCTTCTACTACACCTATTTAATATGATCAATTTCCTAACATTAAAGGCCAGTACCAACACTACATATACTACTTTCCAATCTTTCTTATCCCACCAATACCACATGTTCTCAAGTTACACTTAGAAAGTTTTTGTAACATAAAACATAAAGACAAATGCCTGTTACACCATAAAAGTTGGTTTTGGAAACAAAATCCAGCTATGATTTATGTGTGTGAATATATGGTTAATTTTTATAGTAGGCATTTTAATTTAAATTTTTTCAAATAATGACTTTAGCTGATTAACATGAAAATTAGATGAGGTTTAAGTAAGAATCAGTCAATATCATTTTCTTAAGTTTTTAAATGCAATTTTGAATTTATATTGATCTTGAAGACAACAAACAACCTGGAAGACGCCACAGTGATAATCCACTACATGGCTTAAAACTAATATAGGTTACAAAACAAAGTGGTTTTGCTAGTGTCCAGGGCTTACAACTAAATAAAGAGGGATTTGATTGGTGGCCTAATATTCTTCTCTGCCAGGCCTTTCCTGTATTATAATATATTTCTATTACACTAAGCAAAAAAGTCAAACCAAAAATGTAATGAAAATTTTAAAATGATTGAAAATTGTTTAGCATATGAAAGAAAAGAAAATGAATTGTGCATATGCTTATCAATCTTGCATCTAATGCTTTCTAAAATTATTACAGCATACATTGTTTTTCTGTATTTCATCTTGAGATTTGCAAATGAAAATGCTTCATCTCGGGCGTTCATTTTTTAAAATTACTTCCTCCTTTCCTACCATCGTAGTTCATGATCAATAAAGGGAATTCTCCCAACAAAATACCTTTAGTTAAAAAACTCAGAATTAACAATATTGTATATATTCATTCATACACTCATACAAATATGACATGCATTTTGGGAGGCTGAGGCGGGTGGATCATTTGAGGTCACGAGTTCGAGACCAGCCTGGCCAATATGGTGAAACCCTGTCTCTCCTAAAATACAAAAATTATCTGGGCACGGTGGTGCGTGCCTGTAACCCCAGCTACTTGGGAGGCTGTAGAAGGAGAATCGCTTGAACCTGGGAGGCGGAGGTTGCAGTGAGCTGATATGCCACTGCACTCCAGCCTGGGCTGTTAACAGAGCGAGACTCCGTCTCAAAAAACATCAAAAAACAAAACAAAACAAAACAAAACAAAAAAAAACCAGGACCTGGCGCGGTGGCTCATGCCGTTTTCCAGCACTTTGGGAGGCCAAGGCAGGCGGTTCACCTGACAGGAGTTTCAGACCAGCCTGGCCAACATGGCGAAATCCCGTCTCTACTAAAAGTACGAAAATTAGCCGGGTGTGGCACACGCCTATAATACCAGCTACTTGGAGGACTGAGGCAGGGGAACTACCTGAATCAGGGGGACGGAGGTTCCAGTGAGCCGAGATCGCGCCACTGCACTCCAGCCTGGGCGACCAAGCCATACTCATTCTCAAAACAATTAATTAAACAAAAATATGACATGAGCAAAATATTGTTTCTGCCTTTTTGAGGTGCTTACAGTACAGTGGAGGCAATTGCCACACATGACACACTGTCTAAACATTTTCCTTAACCTATATAAAATACCATAATTTATTTTAACATTAACTCTATAATAAATTTTACATGCTTATTACTGAAATGCATCAGGTTAAAAAGTCAGGTTAATTTTCTAAGTTAAATATGGTCATTAGAAGCACTCATTACTTGATGACAAGTCATGTCATCAAGTTATGCCATGTATCTTTTATGGATAGTGAAAGCTATATTTTTATGGCATATATTGTAATATTAAATACCTAATACATGATTTATCCGTTTAATTTATTCATTAGGAGACATATATTACTCTTTCCACTAAAAATATAAACAGCTAAAGTATTTGTTTTCTGTTTAACATATTTTATAGCTTTTGTGAATTTAAATTTTATGTTATTAATTCACACTTTGCCATATCCAAAGATGGATATTCTCCTCACCTTTCATCTTCTGCATCTGTATTACAATTATTATAGCTTTTATTTAAGAAAAATAGATTTATCATTATTCAAGATAAATTGACATACAGATGCTTATAAAAGAGAAAGCTAAGGTGCTTTTAGAAGCAGGAAAAACCTTACCCAACCAAATAATTAAATCGAGGTACTTGTAAGTAGGCATGTTAATCTGTCCCCTTCTACACGCACTGCCACTTCCCCCCAGTATTAGTAACTCATTATTTACAACTTTGAATTCTTTGATCTGTAGGATTTTATTCTTTTGCCGTTTTCTCCTTTGGTCTGATAATCTTTTCATTTAGTTTTCTTTATTCTTTTTGAAATCCAGACGTGTTAAAATCATCATGAAATCTTCAGATCTATTTGTAACACTTATGAAGTCAAATCTTATAATGCAGAGAAAAGTAGAGGTAGATTCCTACTTATAATTCATGTTTCCAACAGAAAAATCTAGAATTATGCCAGAAAATACAAAATGCAAATTTTGTTAAAAAGTATTTTGAGACAGCAGAAAATTCACATGTGACAAAACTAAATTTAGAGCAGCTGAACACTTCAGAAGAATTAAACTTTAGGTTACCATGGGGGTGGGGCTGAGGGGTAGAAGAGAATCACAACAAAAAGTGTCACTTGGGAGGGAGGTAGTCATTTTTTCACCATAAATAAGGATTCACAATTAAAGAATCTTAGAACTATAAAGAGAGAGGCCATCTAGTCTTAGCTGCTTATTTAAGAGAATAAAGCAGGTGAAAAGGCAGATTCTTGTCCAAAATCCCACAACTAATGTTTACTAAGAATCAGTCTTATAAATCTTGCTCCAAAGATAATATACCTCTTTTTTAAAATATATTCTGTGTGTATAGATAGTTCATATCTTATATTCACATAAACCACCAGGCCCTTTCTCTACTATCCTACTTTTGAAGTTATTAACAAGAAAAAATTACCTTAAAATGTTTCATAAACCAATAAATATCCATGATTTGAACTAATTGCATAGAATGACATTCAGAAATAGTGAAGCAGTAATTTTAAACCATGTAACAAAATCATTTTGCTTTTTTTTTTTAAATTTATATCATGAAGAAAACCTAATTGCATAACATTTAAGGAAACCTGGTAAAAAGTAATATGTAAAGAGTTCCACACTGTAACTGAGCAAGTTAATTATATTTCTTGTTTACACTAAGTTTTGTAAAAGACAATAATTGAAGTAGGGAAGGGTGATGAGGAGTGATTGGTCAATGGGGACAAAATTACAGTAAGATAGAAGGATAAGAAGACAAATTCTAGCATTTGATAGCACAATAGGGCAACTATATTTAACAGTGTCTTATATTTCAAAATAGCTAGAAGATTTGGAATGTTTTCAACACAAATAAATAATAGATATTTGCAGTGATCAATATACCAATTACTCAGATTTGATCATTACACATTGTATGCTTATATCAAAATATCCTATGTATCCCATAAATATGTACAACTACTATATCTAAAAATAGTAGTGAGATATTTTTGATGGGCTCCAAATACCTGTAGTTCACTTTCATACATAGTGTCAAAAGCAATGATAATGAATGGAAATGATTGACAGAAATATTAAAATATGTTTTAAATTTTTCTAATTAAGTCATATTCTTAAATGTGTCCTAACATTTCAAATAGGCTAAAATTTTAGGAAATTTATTTTAAAGAACAAACCTATTAAATCCTTCCCACTATTCTAATACTCCAGCATTTTTACTTTGCTAGTTTAATTTATTCCATAAAAGTTGATGAATTCAAGTGGTTTATGATAAACTGCTGAGATTTCACTTTTATATAAAAATTTGGACAGTTTAAAAAAAACACAGTTTGAAAAATATGTATAAGTAGGATTTTCCCTGTGGAATATTTAAAATCCTTTTACACTGCTTAGTGTGTTACTACTAAGTGATTATATTGCTTAAAAAAATTCTTCTGGGTACTATATCAGGCTTAAGAAAATGGTTTCTTTATTTTGCATAATTCCATGCTAACAAAATTTGTTAACTTGAATTTCATTTTAAAATTGTATTTCCTGATACATGTTTTGTTTGTTTTCTTAACTAGTGAAAAGGCCATAGATTTTAAATCTAGAGGATTTAAATTGTTTCCAGGGAAAGACAACAGCAACAAGTTTTCTATCTGTGAGTGTACTTCTTTTTTGTTACTTTCTCTAGTGCAAGAGTGAAGTGTGTGGTGTCTGTGTTGTTTGTATGTGTTTTACAAAATATTTCTGTATTTACCAAATTAACTGCATTAATATCTGTATAACATGCATGATGATTATTCAATATTTTATATTTAAATGTGTATTGAGTTAATGGATTAACATGGCAAACTCCCAGCCTCAGATTATTTTTGATAAAGTTTATTTTATATTTCAAGATGTAAAAATATTCTTTTGATCTTAAGTCTTGAGGACACTCAAGTTTAGTTCTAGAAGGTGAGGCAAAAGTAAGATTTCTAAAATTGGCGATTTCTTGTAGGAATTCTTGATTGACTATATCTTAATTTCAACATAAGTGTTTTTCTAAGAAAGATTACTTTTAAAATAGCAATTTTTATTTAAGAAAAAACATTCTTAATTTGAGCTAATTTACATAAACCTATGAAATCAAATATTTTATAAAATGATTAATTATTGCTATTCACTTTTTGAAAATCTTATAAAATGGCCTGAAGTACACAGTTTTACTTACAAAATCAGGGCTTCATGTAACCTCTGAAGTTCATCCCAAAATCTCGAATTAAGAATCACTGAATTAGAACATTCATTTAAATTGCCATAACCAAACATGACTTTTTTAGTAGAGCTATGCATTTTTGTAGTAAAATTTAATAGCAGTTGCTGGAAATTGTCAACAGTACTGTTGCATATTAGAAACCTTGAAACAAGCCATTTATGACACAATACCTGACTTCCAAAATAACATTGCTAATATATGAGTAGTTATTTCAAATTTCATACATATTGTTACTGTTCATTCTTCAACAAGAGCATATTTTTTAATTTTTTCTTCAGTTCCAAATCAGCTCATGAAATAATTTTATAATTATTTCTTTAACAAAAATCAATTATTATAGCTATATGAAAAAGGACTTTACCTAAGTGTTTATTGACTTGTACATATAAACAGTAATTGACAAAAATTGAGCAGTTATGTCAATTATCGAGAAACAAACTTGGAGTCTGTTATAAAATATTTAATGGTGTTATAATTTTCAAATGTGATTTGCACATTTTATTAGTTAGACTTGAGAATACGAATCCAAAACCAGAAGAGATATCACTAGGAAATCGTTGATCCGGTTGGGTTACCTGTTTAAAAAGCACTAAACAACTAATTTCAAAGGGTTTGGTTGTATAATTAATACTTCTTCATGTATTTCGGGGGCTAAAAACATTTTCAATATTGATACTGTCAGTTTTTAAGGAAAATAAGCAATGCTACAATATGACTCATATATAAATTATTCAACACATTTTTGAGAGAAAGACATTTTCTATTATAACAAGTATAAATTTAAGAAATTGCCCGGTGAGATGACTCTTACATATCAAATTCTTCAGGTCATCATGAAATAAAAGTTAAATGCTAGCAAAATTAAATACTACGTTTACTACACTTTTTCTAATATTTCATCTGGACAATATATTTATTTCTGAATTCTAAGTAGAATTAGAACGTATTAGAATGGCTTACCCTTTTCTCATTTTGTCTACACATGTGTTATTTGACATGTTGCATGGTTCAAACTTCCAAATATTCAGGAAAATTCAGGCTATTTGTGCTAAGAGCTCTAGGATTTATCAAGGCATTGTAAGATGTATGTAACTCTGTATCCCTGTTGGTATATTGCCTTAGTGGAAATATATATTATTTTCACTTTTCCTGTACATGGGTTATAAAGGTGAACAAAAAGGGAATTTAGACGTGGCTAAATTCTAGGGAAAAAAATTCTAATAAAAAATATCTCATTTAAGAAATATTTGCTTTGAAACAGGCAAAAAGTTAATATGAGGCAAAAATGTTAATTTGCTCCATAATTTTAAAATAAGTTTTGCATTTATTCATTGTATTTTCTATAAAAATATTTGTAAGTACTCTTGCTTTTTCATTTTTTGAAGATAAGTAATTCTCACTTCAAAATATTTTTTGCAAATTTACTATCATTATAAAATAGCAAACCAACATTATTTTGAATTTCATTTTACTATAATTTGTTTCTAAAGTATTTAATAACTCATTTCAAAAATCTATTCTTTCATGGTTGCTTGCAGTAGAGTTATATTATTTTAATTTGTATCATTATTATATATCTATTTCAAGTATGCATTCACATATTCATCTCTTTAACATTTATTCAACCTAGGTCAAAATAATTAAAAAGAAAGACAGTGTTTATCTGACATTCATCTTTAAAATAAAAAAAAAAATTAAAGCTTGTGCTCTTTGAAAAAATGATCAATTCTATGATAGGCACGGCCCAAAGTCAGTGTAAGCACGGAGGACATCGAATACCCAAACTGCCAAAGTATGTGTGTATTTGAAGGTCTCATAATGGCACCTTTAGATTTTAAATAAGAAATGAATTAACAAGAGATTCGGGAAGCTCCAATAGTGTTCACGGGCAGAGCTTGGTTGTTTAAATGGCTGATTCAGATTTTTTTTTTTTTCAGTTTTACACCTGAACTCTAAATTGCCCCTATCTACCCCTTGTTCTTTTCAAAATTGATTTCACCAAGAAAAGAAACTATGGATTTTAAAAAATTTAAGTTAAATATAAAAGGTTTTATATTTTTACAATGTTAAAGTTAATGAACTAGTAGTCTTTCCAAATTTTTTAGTAGGCTCCTCTAGAATATTATTGTGGAATTATGAGGAAACTGTGAACCTGCCATAAATGATTATGTTTTCTTTCCTATTTTTCAAATCCACACTGTTATTCATTCATATTATCCACTCATTCCACAGTTCCTCCATGGCAGCACTATGCTAGACTAAGAAGGCAAAATAGTGAATAAAATATATTTTCAACCCTCAAGGATTCAATATTTTACTGGGAAGCTAAATTAGTTAAGACATAACTCTTTGTAGAATATGAAGTGTTTTAGTATAAAAATAACAACACAGCATTGATACCAATGATATTTGAGTTCAGAAAAAGATCCAAAGCACTTGATATCATAAGTTGAAATAAAATTTAAATCTAATTTTAAAATCTGAGAAAAGTGACAATGTAAGCAGCTGGAAGAGGTAATGTGGAGGTGAATTTTAGTCAGAGTCCACTTATTTTTATCTTTAGGGTATATTATGGGCTATATAAAATCAGAAGCCATAAGAAAACATGCTTACTCACACTATTCATGTAATTAAACTTTTAAAGAACATTCATATTCTTAAAATGATGCAAGTTGTTATGCAAATTAAAATAAGTATGAGTGATAAATCTGTCCAGTTGCATCAATGGCATTGTGAAATGAAAGGAGATGATTGAATGAATACTAACTTCAGTTAATTGTCTTGGCATCACTTAGCTATGGGAAATTCTGAAATATAAAAATATCAAAAGAAATGAATGTACTTTTTTTATTTAAAATTTTTTTAAATATTTACAATTAAAGAACATTAAATACACATACCATGCAGAAGCTCTCTCATTATCCTTACATTTTAAATTGGAAAGTTTTTCCTCTTGCAGATGTCCAGAAATGGTGGTTTAAATGACACTTTCAAGCAGACAGAAATAACTTGACAATTAAAATAATAAGAACTGGGATTAATTAGGTGAAAGTGGTGAAATTATACACATGCTCTGCATTTTAAGGTAAAATGTTTGGGAAAATGTTTTGAATTGTAGTTAATGATATAGTTTCTCTCTTGTCGAACTTTTTGAGCAGCTATAGAGCTCCGGGTTAAAAGTAGAATTTCTCGAATCAGACTGCCTGAGTTTAAATATAGATTCCCATTAACTAGCAATATGACTTTGGACATATTTCTTAACCTCTCCATGACTCAGTTTTCTCACCTGTAAAAGGGGTAAAATAATAGTAGCCACTCCTAAAATGGTTGTGAGAACTAAATGAGGTGACACGCGTAAAGTATGTAGAATAGTTCTGGACCTATAGTATTATGTGAGTGTTAACCATCATTTAAATTCATATAAAATATTTAACAAAATTTTATTTTGACACAAAATGATAGTGAAATGTTAAAAAATGGGATTTTTCTTATTTTTATTTTCTAATAATGTATTCACAAGCTGCTTGTTCATTACCCTATAATCTGTGTTACATGTCATAATACAAAAAAGCAGTTAAGCTTAAGTCATGCCACCTCTTTTCCTCATTTCCACCACACATTTAAAACTCACAATTTTAATAAACATATGCTACAATACTTTCCAAAAGCCTTTGAAAGATTGGAAAGAAGTTTTTTTTAGAAAATGATCAGTCTTTGACAACCAATATAAGGTGGTATTGTCAATTCAAACACTAGGACATAATTTCTTGAAAAATATATTAAGTAGGTATATTAAAATAAGTATGCTTTTTATCTATTCTTATCAAGCATATAATCTTTTCTATAGATGACTAAAGGTAATATGAAGGCTATTAATTTATAATATATTAAGATATTTTTTAATTAAATAAAAAATTGTCCCAAATGAAATACTTCAAGTTATTTAAAAAGATAAATTAGAATAACATGGAAAAAATGAGCGATTATCTTTTGGAAGAATTGGTACTTAAGCTAAATCTTGAATATTAGATAGGGCTTTGATAGCTAAAGGAGAAGGAAAAGAAAACATGGAGACATGGAGAAAACACAAATGTGTGGAGTCAGTATGTTCAGCAAATTGCAGAACAGCGAACAGACAACGGAACTTGAGTGATGGATGCATGTTGGTGACTAGTGAGAAATAAAATTGATGCAGTAGAAAATCTAGAATAAGTGGAGGTTTGAGCAGTAATAAAAACTGTGTTTTAGAAAGTTTAGTCCTCCTCTGGTATTCAAGATGTATTGGAGATGGATGAAAATGAAGTCACAAAAGCATCAAAGTGATTAGGTTGAATTTGAGAGGATAGATTAGATGACAAAGGAAATTCTGGTAGATAATCAAATAGGCCATTGAAAAACTGAGAAAGGAACTTCAAAAAGATTAGAAGTCATGAGCAAACAGGTCATTCTGTCAAGGCAGTAGGGAAATTCAAATATAGAGAGTTGCAAACTGATGCCTTTGAATCTGTCTGCTGTAGTAGAATCAGCAAAAGTAAGACTGGCCAAAAATCCCAGAAAGGTAAAGAGAGATTGTATAGCAAGTTAGAGAATCAGAAAAGCACAAATATCCTATGATATGAATTAGTGAACTGTAATGCAGTTGGCAAGAAGGACATCATTGGTAATACTAAGAAAATTATTTTCTCAGAGTGACGGAAGCACATGAAAAATCCTATGTTTAATTTAGAAAATGACAACTTTACCACAACCATAACTGTTGAGCTGGCATCTGATAGCTATCTTCTTATCTGATGAATCAATTTGAATTAAATAAATTAAATTATATTCAGCAGTCCAGGGGTTCTCAATTTTGACTTTATATTAGAATTACCTTGAGAATTAGTATTAATTTTAAAATGACTCACACCTACAACCCCAGCACTTTGGCACCTTGGATGACCAAGGCAAGAGGATGGCTTAAGTTCAGGAGTCCAAAGCTACAGTGAGCTATGATTGTGCTGCTGCATGCCAGCATGGATGACAAAGCAAGACTCTTTAAAATAAAAACCAAAAACTCCAAAAAAAAATGATGCCAGAGGCCTACCCTAGATTTATTGCATTAGAATATCTAGAGGTAGAAGTAGTCATCTTTATTCTTTTAAGAAAGATCTACCTGTGTTTTCAGTTCACAGTGTAGGAGAACAAGCATTGGATGGTTTAGAATTTTTTTCTCTCTGGAATTTCTGCTTAGGCACTGTTTTTTTCTTAAAAAGAGCAGGTAAATTGATAAAAAGTAAAATAACAGAATTTATCCTCCAGTTCACTTTAAGATTGAATTTATTAAACACTATCACTCAAAATTTCATTACTATCTGATTGAATAATAAAAATCTAACTTGGGGATTTAGTTATCCAATGTGGTAACATTCACTGAAGATAGTAATACATCTTTGACTTTCTGTTTTGAAGAAGCTGCTGAAATGTGTAAAAAAGCTAAATAAATTGTATTCGTGGAAGTTGCTTGAGGGTAAAGCTATTGTTTTGGTTTACACCATTATGTAATAATTTAAAGGAGTACCTAGTAATTTGCACCACTGTTGTATTTTAATGCTGGGAGATCAAATTGCTTTATCATATACCAAATAAGAAGTGTTAGAACTCTGAACTCTTTTCATACATATTTTTTATTACACCTTCAGAAATAACAAGCATCCAAATAACACTATCATAGCTGGTGGTTGACTTCTTTGTTGCCAATGATTAATGAAAGCTCTGGACACTGATACCCTGAGAATGTGTTTCCAGAGATTTTCCAATTTGATGGAAACTAAAAACAAAAGTGATAAATATTAATGTGTTAATATGCAGACTAGTACAAGTTATTGAATATGAACAGCAAATTTATTTTCTTATTAGTTCATAAAATGATTTAGCCTACTTTATTGGTTTATAAAATTGTAGTTGAACAAATGCTTAAATGATAGTGATTATAGTGACAAAATATAAGAATGCATTTTATGTATATTTTAAAATTAATATCATCAACTTTCTAATCACATATATTTTGTTTCTTTTTTCTTTTTTCCCCTGCTGTTGCAGTAAATGAGGGAGGTATTAAAACAGCTTCCAATTTATGCCCAGACCCAGGAGAACCAGAAAATGGGAAGAGAATCGGATCAGATTTTAGGTAATATTTTAAAATATTGACTTCATTATTTATCTTGTCAAGGTTTATTTTAATTTAAATGTTTAAAATAGCTAATGATATAGAGATGAAGTTTTGGTGTCATCAAACTGCATTTTATCAATGTATTAGTATTAATAATATTTAATTATTTTAAAGGGATTAGTTAAGTAATACATTAACTTTATTAGAACACTTTTATTAGTTTAAATGATTAATTTCTCATCATGTAGTAAGTGAAAAATCATGGGATTTAGATTTTAAAGACATAACTTTGAGTTCCAATTTTGCTACTTATTAGTTGTCTGATATTGGGTAAGTTGTTCTATCCTGTTTGCCTGAGTTTCTTCTTCTGCAACATGTAAATCATATTTACCACATATAATAGTGAGTTTCAAATGAGGCAATGCCTGTAAAACCTTCCAGCAGATGTTCTATAAACACCTTATTTGTATTGTGTAATTCTAACTGGAGTAGAATTTTTATGTCCGTCATAAATTAGTATTAATTTATTAATTTAAAATTAAGTTAACAGACAACCTAGAGAATTTATGTAATACACTGTGGCAGCCATTAATTTACATAACTATCAAATAATGCTTTTAAATAAACTTGAATTTTCCTTAGTTCTCTATATTTTACAAATAAAAGATTACAAAAAGCCTATCAAAACATTAAATAATAATCTCACGAAAACTCACAAATACCTATTTTTTCAATTTTATTGAAAATTGAAAATTTTATTTTCAATTATTGATGCTAATGTTTATAGTTACAGATACCACATATTTTTTATTTTTACTTATTCATATTATTTGTATAAAGCACAAATGATACTCTAAAGAATATCCCCATGAAGAAAAAAAAATAGTTCTTAGAATATAGACCTATAATAAATTTTCCCCATGAATCTTTCAGAATAACTTAAGGTTACATTTTGCTATACTTGGAGTGGAAAACAATAATACAGCTTCCACACAAACACAATTGTAATTTTCTAAAATGTTTACGTAACTTTAACCACTCTCAAAACTTAATACAGATAATAGTGTTTGAAGAAACACACTAAAGAGAAATTCAAAAGATTTGGGGACTGGTCAGACTTTTACCTATTTTACTAATTTTATTAAAATCAACTAAATATTTGAGTCTTAATGACTAATGATTATATCTTATAGACCACAAAGTGATAAGCAATTAAATATTTCTTTTTTCCAAGTATTTTTTATTTCTTATAAAATCTTATAAGCACTTACTATTTTATCCCTATATTTTAAATGAGAAAACTGAAGTTTGTTTACCTGGCTAATAATTTGATGGAACTGGGATTTGAACTCTTTACTTGCAGACTCCAAAACCTGACGTTTTAATCACTATATTATAACGTATTATGCTTTAAAGTCAAACAAATTTCATTCAGATTATATCCCTGAAATAAATTATCTTGTCTTCTGCAAGAGTTAGTTTTCTCAGTTCTAAAATTGAGAATAATAATGTATATCTTATTTGGTTGAGGAGAAGATCACATAAGATAACTTATGCTTCATAGTAATCACAGAGCTTTTGACAAAATAAGTACTCTATTAATACAACCTGCTATTACAAAATAGCATGTACAATATTACTGATGACATTAATATTTACTTGGTCCAACGACTTGCAAATTAGATTAATGATTTACTAGAAATCAACTCAAAAATAATAAAATGTGATAGTAATATAATGAGCTAAATTACCTTCAAGTGCAATAGATTTCAAGCCATTCAGATGTAATCACAAATTTAGAAAACTACTCAGAAGTCCAAAAGAAAATAGTAAGATTCTATGACAGAGAATAAAGATGTCTCAAGGTGTGTACCCACATAATTTAAGAAGGTCCTATTCCCATGGATATTGGAAGAATATATGTGTTCCACCAGCCGGAAGGAATAGCCTGAAAAGAAAGTGCTTGATGACCTGTTCCACAAAATAGAGTTCAGTGAAACTCAATTATAGAGCGTAAATAGGAGAAAAGAATAGAATGAAGTAGAGGAAATAAAAAGAAACCAAATATTTGTGGCAGAGAAAGTAAATCGGCAGCCATTCAGCCTAATATGGACTGAAGATATGCTTTGTTTTAAATACATAGTTTTTTTTTTTTTTTTTAATGGAGGCAACATTTAAAACTCAGAAAATTATACAAACACACACACACACATTTTGGTATTCTCTTATTATGTTTGGCAACTTAAACCTGCATACTTTTTAGAGTAACATCTGCTCAGAACCAATTAACAACTTCTCTCTCTAGGCTGGGCAGGATCTCCCTGGCTTGTCACGTGTACACATAGGCTTCCTTACTCATTTAGCTCACCTGCCTGTGAAGGGAAGTTGTAAAGATTTGTAAGTGACCTGATCCAATTTACATGTTCAGTAGATCAGGCTTTCTATTTTAGCTCAGTGATTGAAGAAAACCTAAATTTTAGTTAGCCTTCTTCAGTAGCCTGGGTGAAAGACAGTGGAGATTTGGACTATGGCGGTTGGCAGAGAACGAGACAGATTCAAGATATCTTTTGAAGATGAAAGCTTTAATATCCCATGAAAATTTGATGTGGAGAGTAAGAAAAATGAAATAATTAAGGATGAGACTCAATTTTCAGGGTTTGAACAACATGAAGATGGAGTAAATTATAATGTTTAATAAAGTGTGAACATCCAGAAATTTCTGGAGAAAAATTGAGAGTTCAGTTTTGAAGTTGTACATTTTAGAATATTTAGAGATTTCTAGGCAGATATGTTAAGTGATTAGTTGAACATAATTGAAATTCAGAGATATGAGGGAACCATAGACATATACATATTATAAAAAATGTTAAACATCATTTTCTTTAAAAAATTATATGTAGATAACATCACTTTAAATAAGTAGAAAGACAAGAGAAGTTGTAATGTCATCTCAAATATCTGTTTGGCAAACTGATAGAATACAAGGAGCTGCCAAATCCTGCTCATGAGGGACCAGAGGAATATGACAATACCTAAAAGGGTAACTGAAGCAAAAGAAGAAGTCTTTTAAAGGGCAAACAGGGGCTATTGAAAAATTGAGCATGGAGGACAGAAGACTGTCTTTTGAATTTGACAACATGAAGGTTGTTGACAAGAGTGATTTCAGTGGAATGACAGAGGTTGAAAATCAACTTAAAAATGCTGAAGAGTGAATAAAGGCAGTTCAGATAGTTTACAGTTTGGTGACATCAAGTTATATAAACCAGGGAAATAATGGGACATTTATGTAGTCATTAGGAAATCAAGAGACTTTATTTTCAGAGAATCAAGAGATCAAAGCATGTTTATTGGTTGATGTAAGTAATTCTATAGAGAGAAATCTATGGTGGCATTGAAAGAGAGGGTAGAGGTAAAGAAACATAATTTTGTAGGAGAAAATAAATGGGATCCCAAAGACAGGTAGTGTGGAATTATTTTCAATCTAATAGAAGGGAAGATAGAGAAGTGGAGAAGAGATACTGCTAGGCCTACATACTTTGTGATGGGAAGGTGAGAAAGCTCAAGTTTAATACTTTTACGTTAGTAATGCTGCATCTAGCAAGGCCATCAAATGAAAATGTGTGTATAAGATGAGGATGGGTGGGAGAGAAAGTTTAAGACTGAGAGAAAAGTGAAAAATAGTTTTTTACCAGGAGTGGGAACGCAAGCTTGATGTAGAAATGTTGCCTTGCTAAGTAAGTTTGAGTGCCCTTTTGAGATTAATGATAATGAATCTGCTTGGTTTTATAATTTCTACCTAGCGTTATTGAGCTTCCTAGGTACAAACATAAAAAGGATTGTGCAAAAGTATGATAAAGCTCAGTGCATTTGGGAATGTGCTAGTAATTCTTTCAGGCATACAGATTAGAAACATGGATCTGGAGCAAAGAAATCTTCAAGTAGAGGTATAAATTGGGGGACTTTTAAAAGGAGAGTGGATCAGTTTCAGGTCAAGGTCGGTTTCAGAAGCAGAAGTGGAAGCATTTGTAGACTCATCTGTTTCAAAGGGGAAAAGAAGTTTGTATGTATTTCAAAATGTAATACAAAATTATTCTCATATAAGATATGGAAACCACCCCAAAGAATAAAACATGGAAAGCTTGTAAAGGAATAAAAATAACAGACAAAAGATAAATCAATTTGTTACAAAGCAATGTACTTTTAGTCAGGGCTTAAATTAACAGTTATATCTTTTCTTGGGCCCTTATCATCTCAAAGGAACATTAGATTGTGATTACTCAGTGAATTACTGCCTCCATTTATGAAAGTCACACTGGTTTTTGGATATAATTACCAGTCTCTGCCCCTGAAAAGTCAAAAGAACTCATGGCAAGTTCTCCTGGTGCCCCTATCCAAGTGAAATTTCAGTTCGTTCATAAAACATCAAAAGTATGGGGGG